>NC_135481.1:81059822-81359822 GCF_052094955.1 Ictidomys tridecemlineatus
TGTAATTATCAACGACAAGCTGTGTGGCAGGAAGATTACTGATAAACAGACACGCACATCCACGCATCCATATATATCAACAGAAAAAAAAATTAAGCATAAAAAATTGTCAATTATTCCTCTCTGATAGAAAAACACTTTCCCATACACCAGCTGTCTTGAAGAAGCCTCATGGACTGCATCGAATTTCTACAGAGGCTGCCACTGGGATTCATAGCCAAATATCTCAGGGTAACACATTACCTGGGGCTTATACCATTGTTGCATAATTTTAAAGGTATAAGATAAATACCTAGGATCACTGGATGGTAGGAGAACAAAGTTAATAGAAAGTAACAGGTATGGCTTAAGACACTTTCAGAAGGTTTCTGTGTCAAGAATTTAGGGGAGGGGGAAAAACCCCTATAAGCAAGGGAGAGAAAGAAACAAGCTAGCTTTTCCCATTTTGCTTAAGACGGCAGCGTACCATAGAAGAACATTAGGGAATTTTCCTACTCTTTTTGATAAAAAAGATCCCTGCCACTATAGATCATCAGCTAAGAACTATGTGAACTAAAAGGCAATAAGGGCTTTCACAGATACAGAGCACAGAGCTGTATTCTTCTGCCTGACTCATTCATAATTATGGATGAAATAAAGAGGCGTGTTTGCCTATTTGCCGGGGGTGGGGTGGAGGGAAAAGGGGGAAGAGCGAGCTGTTCAATATCTGGATCGAACAGAGGAACTTTTTCCCCCAAGGATCCTGCCGGGAGGAACCTTGACATGCACAAAGTCAGAACGTAGACAAAGTTGCCCTGGTGAGAACGATAAGGTCACCCGTGGGATTGCTGAGATTATCTCTGTCAAGCACTCGGACAGCATGCAGTCAAATGATGCATCATGCAGTCATTTTCGGGGGGGAAAAATCAATTTCTTCACCAGGTCGCTATTTGCTTTTCAAAGTGCCCTTGTAGGCCTTCACCACCAAGCATTTATCAATTTAAATGTTGTAAATTGATAATGTGCCACTGTGCCTTGTACTGTTTCTGAATTATTTTGATACTTATATTTTCTCAATAGTCTCCAAACCCTCAGAGCTTCCACATTCAAAAGGGCATTTTTCTTTGTTATATCCAGAAGTGATGAACTTTTTATGATTAGTATAGGAGAAAAATGCAGACTTACTGATGGCAGGGGAGGGGGCATCACAAGCTGCAGAAAATTACACATTTTTCTTTTTCTTCCTTTTTTTTTAAATCAAGGTATGCCTACTCAAAAGACTTTGAAAAGGGGAGCCATAAAGCAACATTTGCATTCATTTAGGAAAGGAACCCAGTTATCCTAGCATTGCATAAATTTAGAAAACCAATTGTAAAAAACGTCAATGATGGATGGATGTACTTGGTTCCATCACTGCAAGCCCTCTGTTGTGTTGAAATAATAATACCTTTTTTTTTGTCTCTATATTCCAGCTCTCTAGGATGTGATGATGCCAAACAAGAGCAATAACTTGTAAGGAAAGTTAATGTTTTCTTTTTTTTTCACCTCACTAAAGAAATATATATCTTTTACAAGCACAGAAGTGAGAGTATTAACCACATAACCTCAACTTGATTTGCATTGAAAAACAGAGAATGGAAGAGTTGAGGCTTGCACTTTGGAAAAGCAAAAGAAAGACATGGCAGTTGCAAAGCATCTTTAACCTCCAGTGATTTATTGGCCCTCGGCCAAGTTATCAGGGGAATCTAATTCTTCTTTATTATTCAAATAAACCACATTTGGCACCATGGTTCCCTTTCAGAATAGCTTCACAAATAGACTGAGCTCTGTCATTTATTTGACCTTGTACTTGTGCGCTGTGGCTGTAATTTTATTTGCCATTCTATATAACAAATGCAGAGAAATCTAAAATATGGAGATGAACAACAGGATGGGGAAAGGAGTTTATGATAAATATCTGCATGATTAAAAAAAAAAAGACCAAATTTAAAACAACCATTTACCCTTTTTCACCTTCACCTCTTTTAGCCCTTATTATATCGGCAGTCACCCTGTCCCTTTCAGCAAGCTGCCTTCAAACAGACCAATCTGTAACCCAGTCTGCAGCCACCTTCTGGCTGACTTTAGATCTCCAGGAAATATCTGATATGAGGGTGGGGACATGTGAGAAGAAGGAAAGTCACTCATTATGTGGAGGAGGGTGGGAGGTGATTAGAACACATTTCAAGAGAGGCTTCAGCTGGTGCATAGGGTATTTTTTTTAATGATGTCACAACCTTAAAAAGGGGGTTAATTTCCCAGGTTGAAAACATTCTGCTGGCATAGCTGTGCATCACAATCATCTCTCAACCTCACAAGGATAAAGGTTTTCAGAAGGCATGAGTCCATTTTTATCCTCTGCTGAGACCCATGTCTTCTGCCTCTGACACCTATACTGTTATGGTTCTCGTGAGGATTTAGAAGAAAATGCAGTGTTTGAGGGTGGATAAAAGGAAAGCTGATTTTGAAACCATGTAAACATCAAATTAGCCAATGCTATTGAAAGGCCTAAATTCCAGAACTCTCAAAATGATCTTTAGCCTAGCCATGACTCACTGCGGTGATGCTGTCAGCTTATGAGATTTCTAAAATGTTTGTGTTTGCCATATGTGTCATTTAAGTCTTGCTCTGAATATGGTCTCCAGTGGAAGCAAATTGATATGTCTATAATCTATATGTTAGCCTCTGTAGGTATCCTATATGAAATCTATTTTCAGATTTCAGGTCCAGAAAAACTGCTCTCCTTGAAAAGCAATAATTCCCTATTTTTGGCATTTGATTCTATTTTCTTTTTTTGCTTTGGTTGCCAGGAAGCTCACAGCTAAATCTGAAGCTTTATTAGGCCATTTATATCCTGTTTTATAAATGCATCTATTTGTGTTCTCCTACTCTGTGGCAACATATTACCCATTTTTGCTTATTTTTATTCCCTTGTTCTATGTGGACATCATTTTTTTATTGCAAATGTTTATTTCAAATCCTTTGTGGAAAGAGAAGAATATAAGCCAACATATAAATATTTCTCCAAACTTTAAATTCTGTATAAACTAGAACTGCTTTTTATTTATCATGAAATGAATGTCCTTGTTGGATTCTTTGGTGATTAAGCCCCTTATGTTTTGGAAGAGATTTCATAAAAGCTGGGTACATTATCATTGTTACATTTTCAGCATTAGGGAATCTATTCTATTTTCTTTCTTTATTTTCATTTGACCAGTTCCATCATAGCTAGGGAGCAGAGTTGTCTGGCTATCTCTGAATGCCATTGCTAGGGATAAGAAGTCTTTTAATCTCTATGTAAACCAAAATCATCCTTAATATATGGGGCTCTTCCTTTAGGAGAAGGCCTCATGGTGAGTAAGTGGGAATCATTTTTGCCTAGGAAAGCAAGTCCACAATGCATACTTCTACCACCTAAAACCACTTCTTGGATGTGAAGTTACATATCTATCTGACTGCTGGAAAAGACAAAAGGGCTGCTGAGGAGACTCGAATCTTACCATTGCTTACTTCATTCCTTCACCACAAGGCACATGACAGTGACCAGCACACAGTGTCCTGGACACCAGGAACTCTCATACTCAGTGTCGTGCAAAAACAAATTCATTCTGGCTGGCTCTGTACCCAGGCTACACCACCAAGCTCAGCAGAAGTTTCCCTACTTCACGGTTTTTCTCATAAGCCAAAAACAAATCCTAATTGGCATAAGCCATTTTAAAGCCACCATATTTATTTACATGTTGAAAGAAAATAAAACTGAGGATGGAATATCTTGAGAGTTAGAAATGCAGACATGGCTCCGCCCTAACAAACAGAGATACTCACAATACTCAGCAATTTCTCTGGGTAGGTCTTTGCTGATAGAGGCACATGTTTTTTATTTAACAAAACTGTTTTAAAAGGAAAGGAGGGAGCATAACTTTAAAAACTCCTTATCGCTATCTAGAATATGGTGGAATAATCACTTAGCCTAAGTTGTAGAACACAAGCAGAGCATTCAGTCCAAATTTTAGTAATGGTTGTGCTCCCGTGCATGTGTTTGTATTGGTAGAAGACCAGATGCTTAACTGAATGACTTAGAATATGTTTGCGTATTTCCCTGAGGCACCCTGCAACCTCCCAAATGGGATCTCCAGTTTCCTAGTATGACTTGGTAGCTTAACTGGTTTGAAAACTCTTTCCCTAAGTTTCAGCATTTAAAGCTATATCATAATAGGCCATTTTCATGTTAATCTAGAACTCCTCTTAAATTTCAGTTTTGAACTCTACATAGATTGGTATGTGAAAAAAAAATCACTTTTTTCTGACCCTTCATCATTTCAGTTGTGTAATATTGCCAAATGAAGACTTTTGTCCTATATCCCAGCCAGGGTCTGCCTTGGGTAAGTCAAGATGTTGACTATCGGTGTACACTTTTAAAGCCACCACATGCAAAAGCAGGAGCTGAGTGCACAGAAGTTGCCAGATCCTGTACCATTTCTACATGGCTACTTTCTTTTGCAGAAACCTCAATTATTTATTTCAGATTTAGGAAAAGATTGACTTAAAGCTATAGTAGAGAAGCACAGAAATAAACTGCATTTAAGGAGAAACCAGCACAGGGTTAAAGCCAAATTTTTCTTGAACAGATGATATTTCAGATGGCCACACTATTCCAGATGCATCAATTTCCTTGAAAATCCAATCCATATATGTGCATATGCTGTGCTGGCAGGAGGACTGACTGAAATGGCCAAAACCCAAGAGCTAATATTCTTTTGGCCAGAATAATGCAATTATTATTTTCCTAGCTATCAGTCTAAGCATACAGAGCCATCTGTTATGCAAAGCAAACATACACATCTCAATTACAGAAAATGCAGTTGCCTTGACAGAATTTGGATTACACCACTAACCAGGGCTGTAAAATGTGTTTGGAGCTAGTATATAATGGATGCTTTTCAGGAGTTCCCTAATTAGCATTTACCTGCTTAAACTAATTATTCATCCTTCTTCTTTACTGGCTTATTAAACTTCGTTGGATACTCCACATAAAACAGATGAATATGGGCATTGCAGAACAACAAATAGTGGCGTTTCCAGTTCTATACAGTATTTGCAACATGGTGGCGCACCAATTTCAAAATTGAAGATTCTCACTACTAGGTCCCAAGCAGATTAAGACAAGGCTTAAGGTCTATTAAAGGCTATTACAAAACCAGAGATTTTAACAAGATACAAGAATACTAATACTGAGTTAACAATAGCTCAGTTTTTATCGCTTGGTTTGCTAAAGTCCACAAAAAATAGAATTCTCTGCACATTACATCTGATAGCTTGTATGTTCTTAAAGGAAGCATTAATGATGGTACCCCATGTTTGGATTCTCAACAGTAAATAGTCAATTTTGGCAGTGTTTCTCCTCCTCCCCCAACCCTCGTGAAATGCCAAATCTCTTCTCTCTCTATTATTTTCCAACGTCTTTCTTGATTTAGCTATTACCCAACAAACTCACCAAGAGCCAGCCATGCTAGATGCTCCCTTAGAGCTGTGCCAACTTTGAGAAGCAGTGGGTCTGGGTGGGCCCCACTTAAGAGGAGAGAGGCGAATCTTATCTCTAGCTTCAGCTGCAAGAGGCAACTGATGAGAGGTAGATTATCCAAGTTGGCAGATTGTCACACACATACAAAATCCCTCCCTCTGAGGCTAGGCTGTTTTCCTCCTTCCAAACCACCAGATGAAAAGGGTCAAACTTAGCCAATTACCTGTACAGGCACAAATACCCAGATGCTTAGCACTTTTATGGAGAGAAACATCTGGATAGTTAGCTGAATGGAAAACTTTACTTCAGGATATTTTGGCATTCTGTAGATGCAGCCTGGGTCTTGGAATCCAATGGAACTAAAATTTTTGTGTTCCAGGGGAATATCAAGAACTGAAAACCAGGATGTTGTCACTTGCCCCATCAGAATCCATCTTCTTTTCTTTTACCCTCTGATAAACACATATGAGCAATTAAATAACAAACAATGAAAGACTGCCTTATTTTATGAAATTGTCTTTCAGCATTAGGAAGCATTTGCAAAGGCAGCAAAATATATCCTTGCTGGAACCTTCCCTGCCACACATTTTAATGGTCTCTTTCAGAATTTCTTGACTCCAAATGACTCCTGCCATTGTGTCAGCTCCCAGGATAATGCAGGGTACTCCATAAACATCCAGTAATAGGACACAAGGGAAGCACTATTAGTGTGTCCCTCTCCTACTGGGCACAGAGGTTTCAAAGTTCAAAACAACCGAGGGAAGAAACTTCATTTGTTCTCAATAAATTAATAATGATCCTTGGGGGGCAGGGAGGGGAACTAAAGTTTTCGAGCACAAGTTTATTCTGACAGGTTTCTCACTGACTTAGTGAGTCCGGTAGAGCCCATTAAATAATAAATTTGATAATTCATGCTAAATAGAATATCCGTTGAAGAAGGAAAAACATGAGGCAGAGAGAGCCTTCACAATTTGCCACCAAGAATCTGAATGTTTTCACTTACTTGTGAGAGGCCTAGGTAGATGGAGACTGTTTCGGAAATATACAAAAATTTTCCTTCTTGATTTAGTGCAAATACAAAGCCATCCAGGGACTGCAGGAAAAAAAACAAACAAACAGATAAATAGGTTAATAAATACATCTGATATTTAATTAACAAGGCAACTGATATAAAGCAACACATGAATTTAAGACCATTTCTTCTTCATATGCAACCCAAGTTCTAAGATCTTTCAGTACTGCATTATATGTAAACGAATTCAGACACCTGAATCACAACTCTAAACTTTTCTTTAGTTCAGGAACTTCCTTTGGCCTGCATTGTTTTGATCGAGATACACTACATTCACATATAAAATAAAGTTGTGATGATTTCATAAGATTTCATTCACCCTTATTTTGGGGGGATTCAGTGGTTACTTAGAGTAAATCAGCAAGATATTCTCTTAAATAGCTGAAGAGGAATGGAAATTGAAATGGAAGAAAAAAAAAGAGTTTCTATAGGAAGAGCAAGTAGGATCACTACTTGAACTACTATGGACATCAATAATTTAGTAATTAATAGAGGATTATGCCCTCCTTATTCTCAGTGCTTATTGTGTTAGAATAAATAAGAAAAGTCAATACATTATGGGTGAATGTTTACAGGCTGAAACCTTGCAAACTGCTATCCTGTTTTGCAGAACTCAGTATTAAAGTTTTATTGTGATAGATCTAGTTTCTATTAGAACTCCTGAACACAGAAAAAGAAAGAACAAAAGAATGAAAGTATCTGCACATCATCTATAACTACTGAAACCTCAGACCAACTTTTTAATTGGAGAGTTGCATTGCTAGTTCGACAAATGACGTAAATCATCAGGTCTCCAACTATAAGCCGCCACCCAAAATGGAAATACATTTGTTTGAATTTCTTGTGGTCCAAGCACATTTTGCAGTTTCCATCATCCCTAAGTCTTTTGTTTTGCTTCATTTATTTATTTTTTAATAAAGTGGATTGCACAAGACTTACTTGCAACACTAAGGATTAGTGGCATTGACAAAGGTTGTGAATTTGCAAAATACATGTAATCAATGTTGGGAGCAAGATATGGGGAAGCACTAAATTGATGACATAGTTTTTAAATACAGAAAGGTAGAAAAAGTACATAAAATTCAGGTAAAATATCTATTCCTTCAAACCCCAGAAACAATACTGAATTTAAAAGAATGTGTATGCATACAAATGCTATGGATTGAATGTGTCTCCCAAAGTTCATATGTTGAAAACTTAACCCTCAGTGCAATATAGTGTTTAGAGATGAGACCTTTAAGAGGTGATTAGGTCAAGAGGACTCTGTGCTCATGAATGGATTAATGCTGTTTTTGCTAGAGCAGGTTAGTTATCTCAAGAGTGGGTTCCTGATAAAAGAATGAGTGAGGTCCCCTTACTCTCCTTCTCTCAATTGCTCTCTTGTCCTCTGTCTTCTGCCATAGGATGATGCAGTAAGAAGGCCCTGGCTAGATATGGGGCACTTGACTTTGGACTTCACAGATGCTAGAACTATAAGAAATAAATCTCTCTTCTTTGTAAATTACCCCATCTCAGGTATTCTGCTATATCAGCACAGAACAGACTAAGGCAATGAAATACATGTATTTGTGCATATATGTTTAGATATATGTATTTGGGCATACATGTGTATTTATTTATATGCATACATAAAATGTGGATTTTCATGTTTTCTGACTTCTTTTCACTGCCCCACAATGGATAGACACTGTAGCTGGCAACCAATCGTATCCTCTGATTTAGTGAGTTGTGAAGACAATTCAAGTTACATTATATTGCTTCACAAAAGAGTGAATTACCCAATAGAAATTTTTTTAGGTGAGACAGTAAAATAATAACAGCTTTTATTTATTAAGCAGTATGTGCTAAGCAGTATGCATGTATTTTTAAATTTTCACAAATATCATCTACATTTAATATACAATGAAATTGAGGTTTAGTGAAGTTAGGCAACAGCCCATCCTTAATTGAGTTTGATTTTGTGTCCTAATAGACTCAATAACTATTCTGTTTTCTACTAAAAATAAACATTGTCTAATTGATATGGGTGATTTCTGAAAAGACAAATGTTCACAGCATTTCTTAAGTTAAAATATTTAGACTAAAAGGCATCCTACGACTTCTTGAACTGCATCACTTGGTTCAAACGATAGATCATTAGGGAAAAAAAAAACCCAGAAGTGGGATGACAAAAGAGTTTATAAATCATTTGCACAAGAGGTCACATGGTCACCTTTGCTCTATGGTATTTCCCCTGGAATCAACTGTGGGGAACAAAATACTGTCTAAGAGATATGGGGTCCTTATCTTTGACAAACTGCCAAACTCTCTAGGGCCTCGTCAGGTCTAACCTTTCCACTGTAGAATGTTTTATGCCCTCATTCCTCCTTTGCATTGGTTTTGAATCTATGGAGACAAGTGTGCTGATCTCACTGCACCTGAAACCGGTGCAAATGGAGAGAAGATTCCTTCCTACAAATCCGGGAAGGACCTCACTTGAACACATCTTTATCTGAAACAAGATTTCTCAGAGACTACTGATTGAACAGTTCCTTCTTCCTTTCACCTTTTTAAGTTGAGACACCCAAATTAAATCAATATTGATGCTTTTCTTCAGACTTTTCTAAGCAGCAGAATACAGCTAACTGTAAACAGGAACACCCTTGAATGGAAAAGTAATGGCTGTGTGAAGAGTAACTTGTCAATCTGCTTTAGACCCAGCTTCACATCCCATTCCTTATTTGAAAGGTATTCAAACCTGAATTATGGGTATTTGTCTCAGACTACAGGTATAATTGACTTATGAGGATTAGAACCCTCCCCCTTTGACCTTCCCTTTGGAGAAAAGGTCCTGGTTTGGTTTTTCCTTCAACCTAATAGCCTTGGGCTCTATATGATTAGAGAACTCAGTAGGCCATCTTCTCAAATCACATCTCTCATATGCTACTGTCAAATGAGAGTGATGACACAGAGAGAGATCACAGGAGAACTTCTGTGGAGACAATCGGAAGGCTTGTTGGGAGCAGAAGAAAGTTGGCATGGATGAAGTTGGCATGGAAATTATCTCCTGTAGTCTAAACCTTCATTTTTTCAGGTGAGGAAGCTGAGGCACAGAGAGGCTAAATGGCTGGACAAGATGGGACAGCCATCTTGTGGCAGAACCAAGATTGAATCTTCTGTACTTCCATAATATTACAACATTGTATAATCCTTGTTGGCTTATTCAACAAGACATGACAAATTTCTCAACAGTGGAACAGAGTCTTGCTTATCTTTGTCCAACAAGCACCTAAACAATAGCACAGTCAAGACTTTTTAAATCTAGTGATAGGGCTGGGGACGTGGCTCAAGCGGTAGCGCGCTCGCCTGGCATGCGTGCGGCCCGGGTTCGATCCTCAGCACCACATACAAAACAAAGATGTTGTGTCTGCTGAAAAACTAAAAAAAAAAAAAAAATAAATGTTTAAAAAAAATTTAAAAAATAAATCTAGTTATACTTCTGAGCTCAATGCTTTTTGTTTTATAACACACATGCTATAATGACAAAGAGGGATGGAAACTGTTTTGCCCAAAAGTGTTATTTAGGATTTATTAGATTATTTGCAGATTTAGATGCCACGGATTTCTCAGATGGTCTGGATATTTGGAATATCAAGGTTAGAGTAGACCTTTTATGGCCTTACTAAGTATTCAGGGCTGTTCCTGAATAGATATATCATTTTCATTTACACACATACTTTACTTTCTCATCTAAGGAGACTGTAACTTTTAACATTAGATTCAGATCCTGTGTACTTCCTAAAATACTCAGGAGGTTTGGGCACCATGGCAGGGAGAAGGAATATCTGGAGGCTAAACATCTGATGCTATTAAGCAGCAGCCACCTAAGACCTGGCCAGTTTTGTTTGGCAAAAATAGAGGCTTTGACACATGTTCCAATTTCCCGGTGAGATTAAAATGAGTCTATGTCTACATGACACAAAGACATCCAGTCAATTCAATTAAAAATAACAGCCAGTTTGGTAGAGAAAACACGAGTCAGATTAGTTGTTAGTCATTGTAGAGGTTAAATAGGAAAAAAAAAAAACACCTTGGTTAATTAGCTATTTTTTTGTTTTCTTTTTTTTACTTTTATACGTATCATTTTGGTCAATTATAACTATAGTCTGAGACAAATACCCACAATTCAGGTTTGATTACCTTTCAAATAAGGAATGGGGTGTGAAGTTGGGTCTAAGGCAGATTGGCAAGTTACTCTTCACACAGCCATTACCTTTCCATTCATAGGGCGTTCCTGTCTATCGTTAGCTGTAGTCTGCTGCTTAGAAAAGTCTGAAGAAAAGCATCAATATTGATTTAATTTGGGTGTCTCAACTTAAAAAGGTGGGTGGAAGAAGGAAACGTTCAATCAGAAGTCTCAGAAACCAAATGTGATTAATCTGAAAGTTCTGCGGAATTTTTTAAAATTTTGAATTGAGAAAGCTATTATATACTATGCGCTTCAATCACTGCAGGCTACTTTTTAATTTTTTTTTTTAACTGCCCACTGTTTTCAACAGGCGCCAATTAAGATTCTGGGGTCAAAGGGTTAATTACATCTTCTTACCCACTATGTAGAATTTTCTGATTATTAACTAAGGTTGGATTAAGATGAAAAAGAACCTACACAAATGTTAATGCTAGTCCCTCCTCAAGAAGATTTATTATAAAGCCATGCTGAAATCTATCTGCTTCCCTCAAAGCAGATGGAGAACAAAATCTTAGAAGAAACAGTAAAACAGACATTTTAAAGACATGCAAGTATCTGATTTATCAAGACAGTTTTCTTATTACTGAAAACAGTTCTTAGCTATCCAGACAGGGCTGATAGGAGATTTCCTTTGTCACATCCCAGTAAGTCTATGAGGTACACAGGCAAGGAGTGAGGCTTGGATGCAGGAGTCAGGAGCTGCGGCATCTCTGAATAATAATGCCTGTAATTATAATTTATATCCCCTGACATCAGTGTAACATATAAAGTGTATGGCACAGTTTCTTAACCCCAAAAGCTGAATGCTTTTAACGGTGTTTGTCAAATGATGAGGTTATTTCCTTGCAGGGTATGAAACTAACTGTAGCTGCATGATTGAAGGTATACTAATGTTTAATGCATTGTGCTAAATGGATTTATATTTGTCAAAGGAGTTTTGTCTTTGCTTTCTTTTTTATGCATATTCCATTGCAGCCGAATTTCTGAGTGAAGTTCTAGTATGGTGCCCTCCCAGGGACAATTCTCCATTCTGAAATTAGTGGTTCATTTTTTTTTTTTTACATTCCAGTGCAGAAAGGAGGGGGAGGGAAATCACCCTAAACTCTTTTCCTATGACCTATCTCCAGTTAGAGAGAAGAATTACCAGTAGGCTAGGTTATTTTAATGACAGATTATTTTAAACTAAGCCTTCACCATCTGTTCCACCCCCTAATTATGAATGCAAAAAGAACATATTTCACAATTACATCAGTAAAAAAGTAAGATATACATGATTTAAATGCACGCATGTGCTCCTTGTCCAATGTGCCTTGCATCTGTGATGTTCTTCTAATTTAGACTCAGACTGTAGGGAAAATACCCATGTGTAATTGAGTACAGTCTCTGACTCACTGAACTTTCCCTCTGAACCCTAAGTTCTTCACTGTTATTACAGAATTCTGTTAGGACAAGAGCAGAGCATAAATTCGAGCACTATGCTTGTCAGATATTAGATATGAGTATTTTATGAATGCTACAACCAACAACAATAAGAAGAGGCTCTGTGGGACAATTGCCTCTAGCAGCTGAGCAATGGGTCAGCATGGGGAATGAGCTTGTCTGCCCTTGAACCATGAGAAACTTGGCCTGGGGAGTGTGGACTGGGCTCTAATATGTAGCTTTTTACTCTGTTTTGGTGACAGTTAAAAGAGTTAGCAAAACATTTTTTTCTTACAATGCTTGGCCTTTGGATCCAATCACACTTTGATAAGGCATATTAAAATGCTGTATCACCCGCTACACTCAGAATGTGATGCTGTACTGCTCAGGCACATATATGTGAACTTTCAGAAACTTCAGAGAACCTGGACTGTGCCCCCAAATGCCCAGATGTATCTGTTTATGGGGCAGGAAAAGCTTCCCAAATTTTGGCTTTGCAATCTGACTTTTAACAATACATCCCTGTGCAGAAACAAAAGCCTTATTTTCAGAAAGAGGAATCTTAGACAAGTGAGTAAAAGCAAACATCAAAGGTTTGGGCTTTTCTTTGACTTCTTTGACTCTCCCTGAGCTTTCTGTCTCCCTACAACCCCCGCCTTTCCAGTAAATCAATAACACTCAGGATAGCATGCGTTCATATTATCATGTGCCAAAAGCCACACGTTCCCCAATCACAGCACCAAACAGGATTAGTTAGGTCAAATTTGACTACTACGCCACTAAAAAAGAATTTCAGAACACACCATGACACCTCAAAACATCTTTCCTAAGATTTTCATAAAACACAAAAATTCAAACATCTTAGGTAAGAAAAACAGTTCAGGGAGGCATGGGCTGCTTCTCTTCAGTTCTTAGAGGAGAGGTACCAGAATAAAAGGGGACATGGTAGGCTAGTGAAATGTTACAACATGAAAAGAACAAAGACACCTGCTTTCTGAGCAAGAAGCTCAGGTTTTGCTTCGGCTCATTAAAATTCCATTTTGTGGGAGCTGTGTATCAAAGTGCTGACCTTTTTTTTTTTTTTCTGTAGGATGCTAGTTCGAGCCTTACATCCAGCCTTGAGGGCTGGAGATTTCTTGATTTGAACATCCAGCCAAATGGACAACAGGTTCTGGTACAAAGATAGTGCGTGGTATTTGGTAGAATCACATATACTTCTGAGCCACCAGGGGCGGCACTTCGGACCCCACATTATCTGTGACTTGTCCTCAGGGAACTAGGGCTCTGCTTGGGGCATAAGTGACCACCACGCTGCTCATGAGCTCCTTTTACCTCATGGAGAAGAGTCTTCCTATTTATTCCAAGGCACAAATATTCATTGGAATATTAAAACGTCTCCTTTTGCACATGTGGTATGTTAATTAACTGGAAGGTAGCCGGTCAGAATCCAGGGGCTAATTCCTCATTGTGCATCTCTCCCTTTGAACTCAGAGTTGTTTCAAGTTAAAGGAGGAATCCCCCCTTGGCAGAAATAATATAAGCAGTACATTGCTTTGCTCCTGAAAGGCCCCCAAATGTCCGTGCTTTCCTTTGGTGAGACACATGGTGACACACAGGGTGCCAGGTGTCTTTCAAATTGTTGGCATTAAATAAAATAACAGAAAAAGAAAGGAAAATAACAACTGTTTTTTGACATCCTGTAGATTACTAGAAAATAGGGCATGACCTTCATTTTACATATACGTTATTACATATTCTATTATCTATTACATGCCAAATATGCTACTATATATTATACATAATATATATTTATCATTATCTTATAGGATGTGTAAACAATGCTAAGTTCACTTCCCTTTACCAGAGAAGAGGGAGGGAAAATAACATATGTTAGCAAATTATTGAGGTCATATCTAAGATAGGTATTATTTAATTATACTTTACTGATGAGGAAACTGAGGTTCAGAAAAATTAGACACTGCTCAAAGTCAACAACCAATATGGGCAGAGCCAAGAAGGATCCTTTTTCTGCTTTTCCTCCTGCTGCTGAGACTAACTGCTGGGGCTTTTACTTATTACACACTGACATAGCTGTGCCGAATCTTTGTTTCTTCCAGCATTTCTTTCCACATAAGCAATCCTCATGCTCTTTCTATTTAGGAAACACCTGTTGGTTGCTTCAGAAAACACCAGTTGAGTACTTGCTATGCATCAGGCCTATACAGCCTGGATTTCACACAGGTGAGTAGTATAAGGTCTTGACTCCCAAGCCTTAAAATTCATCCATGGCTAAGAAAATGAGCAAAGTTGCAAATTAAATTTATAAAACAGAGAGCTCCAAGGCAAAGGTAGTTTCCATAGTGAGGGCCCCTATCTGCTATCACCCAGCTCTGTATCTCTACTATGTTGGCTTTTATTTGGAAAAGGCATGGATTATTGGATTTGGTAAACATGCAGTCAAAAGACCAACAGACCTTGAAGAAACTCCTCTGCAATTGAAGAAGAGCCTAATTTCCACATGTAGACAGGATACTCCACAGTTAAAGCATAAGAACCACCCTCCCAACTGGCAGCTGGTACAACAACCCTTGAGCACAGTTTGACCAGAACACTGATCTTACTTCCTGTTCCATTCAGACTTAGGAATTTGTTTTGTACCTCTCTCTGGTAGTAGTCATACCGTTTTATAAAGAAGTCAATGTGAAAATAAGATAGATCTCATAGAAATTTATTTTACAATTATGTTTACCAGAAAGTATGTCTTGATGTTGTCAGGTAAAGCCACACGGATGCTTCTGTTGTGGCTGATTATAGTATGAATCTGTTTACTGGGCAGTAGATAACTAAAATGCAGACTTTTAAGAGAAAATAATAAATGCTTTTCACATGTGTCCTTTAGGGAAAAGGTTTGTGTCAGGGGTACTAACAATGATTAAGAAACCCTGTAATGAATTTAGCATATTAAGAGACCATTTAGAGACCCTCAGATATTAATCTGGGACATTCATGTGAGTTTCATTTCTAGGAACATTTTATTTGTATCTCTAGGGAAACGGCATAAAAAACATTTGAACTGATAGGAACTTGATTGTTACAAATGTAGTTTCAAATTTCTGGTTGGGGACAATGCTTTGGCTGTGAAAACCTTCTATGTTAATTCCAGGAAATCATTGTAGCTAAGCTCTTTGCTCTTTATTTTACATATCATTCATCTAATTAATAATTAATTTTTAGTAGACCCACACAATGCTATAAATATGATGGACCAATAATAGAAAGTTGCATTTGGTTCCTAAAATCGACAATGCTCAGAATTGTTTCTGAAATCTTTGTGAGTAATTGCACCTCTTGTGGGTCCTACATTTTACAATATTGAAATCTTTATATTGGTTTTCTGTGCATTCCAAATGCTTAGAGGCTATGTTGCTTCACTGCCTTAGCTCCAGAATTTAGCTCCATATGAAGCAGAGATACACATTTATGGGAAAATCAATTATTCTGATGGAATTGGGGCCTGGTCCTGAATGAGCTCAGGATAAACAACTTGGTTTAGCGCTCGCCCTGGCTCTCGGGTGCTTGGCTGACCTTCTGCTTTCATTTCACAGTTGGCTGCGGAGTGTAGGTGAGAGGACCAGCCTTCACTGCTTGTCCAGAGGGCTCTCATCTTGTTCAGGCTCCAAGGAAATGCTGCTGCTTTTATCCCATGTGCTTGACTACTTAACACACAGGAGGAATAAGAAGTCATGGATTTTTACTGTTTCCTCACATACTTGCATATATTCAAAGCAGAACCACTAGTGTCACAGGAGATCATTGGAGAAACTCTAAAGTAAAGCAATTCAGCATGTGAAATTTCCTAGGACCAAACTTGCTATGTGTACATTAAAAGGCAGCTTAAATTTATACAATTAAAAAACACAGTGGTGCTTGGCTGTATTGATCCTGGCCTCTGCGGTCCCACTCAGGAACAGAATGGAAGGACCTGAGCCAGAGTGTGGGATGTGGGATGAGCATATTAGTAAAGAAGAAAATGAGATTCTGGTACTTTTCACTGACTTACGAAAGTGAATATGTTGCTTAATTGTCTTTTAAACATGAACAATGAAAATGGAGTTTCCTTCCTGTAATTCTACTTCAACAGTCACCTGACTGGGAGATAATTCAATGCTTTCACTGAAGAGAGACTGGCTACTTTGTGAATTTCCAGGGTTAAAAGATGCCTTCATCAAAATCTCCATGAATTTTAAAAATGTATTTTTAACTGATAAAAACATAAAAATTATAGATATCCGTGGGGTGTTATGTGAGATATCTCACATAACACCCCACGGATATCTATAATTTTTAAATATATATATAATATTTAAATTGGGATAAACATGTCTATCTTCTCATTTATCATTTCTTTATAAATGTGAATATTCAAAATACTTCCTTCTATCATTTTGAAATGTATAGAAGATTGTTGTTATCTATTGTCTCCCTATTGGGCAATTGCATACCAGAGCTTCTTTCTTCTAACTATGACGTAGTACCCACTTATCAACCTTTCTACTTTCCTCCCTCCTTCATGCTCTCCATAACCTTTGGTAAGCACCATTCCAGTCTCAACTTCTTTGAGTTCAACTTTTTTAGATTAAACACATGAACAAGAGAGCATGTGGTACTAGATTTGCAGCACCTGGCTTATTGCACTTAACAATGATGATCTCCAGTTTCATCCAGGTTGTTGCTAATGACAGGATTTCATTATTTTTTGTGTGTGGCTAAATAGCATATGTGTATGTGCACCACATTTCTTTATCCATTCAACAGCTGATGGACACTTAGGCTGTTTCCATTTCTTGGCCATTGTGATCAAACAAACAAACAAACACGGAAGTACAGATGTGTCTTTGGCATGCTGATTTCATTTCCTTTGGCTATAGACTAGGTAATAGAAGTGCTGGACCATATGGTAGTTCTATTTTTAATTTTTCAAAGCACCACCAAACTGTGTTCTGCTATGGCTGTACTAATTTACATTCCCACCAACAGTGTACGAGGTTCTCTTTTCTCCACATTCTCACCAGCACTTGTTTTCTTTTGTCTTTTTGATAATAGCCATTCTTACTGGAATAAGGTTATATCTCATTTTGGTTTTGGTTTGCATTTTCCTAATGATTAGTGTATCTGTTAGTCATTTGTACATGTTCTTTTGAGAAATGTCTATTTACGTCTATGGTCCATTTTTAATCGAGTTTTTTTTTTTTTTTTTGACTATTGAGATTGTTTTTGGTTCCTTATACATCCTGAATATTAACCCTTTATCAGATGTATAGGTTACAAATATTTTCCATTCTGTAGGTTGTCTCTTCATTCTTTTTTTTAAGAATTTTTTTTAGTTGTAATTAGACACAATACCTTTATTTTTTATTTATTTATTTTTATGTGGTGCTGAGAATTGAATCCAGAGCCTCACACATGCTAGGCGAGTGCTCTACCACTGAGCCACAACCCCAGCAGCCTGTCTCTTTACTCTTGATTGCTTTTTTTGCTGTGCAGAAGCTTTTTAGTTTTGATGTCATCCCATCTATTTAGTTTTGCTTTTATTTCCTGTGTTTTGGGGATCTTGATCCTTGCCCAACTCTTCAACAATTTCAAAGTCCTGAAGCTTTTCTCCTACACTTTCTTCTAGTAGTTTCAATGACTTTAATGAGAATCATGGAACTGAAGTTGTCTATAAAGAAGCTACGTATAACTAACTGTAAAGATAAAATATGAAATGACTACCTGAATCTAAATTTAGATATGTTATTTGAAAAAAGATGTGGAATGTATTTAACCATGGAAATGACTGGCCTGAGCACTGTCAGGCCTTTTTGACCTACTTTATCAGGCAGCAGAAATGACAGACACAATCGTTTCTTAAATATTTGACTGATATGTCAAATAATCACTGTGATTTTATTTTTTTTCTTTAAAATAGGTGCCTGATTGTGCTTAAAGATATTTGAAAAAGTGAAATTCCACTTTGTCTTGAAGGATTTACTAGAGTAATCAATCCTGGGTGTCAAAAGACAAATTATATTCAATATATGAATTATCACTAAATGCTCAATTTTTTTCAAAAGATTTATTTTATAAATTTTGAGATGCCTAGACACTTTGTTATAGATAAATATATTCTAAAAGTACTCACATATGCTCTTATAATTACCATACAGGAATGGATCATTTGGAACCAATGATGGAGCTAATGATGTCATCATGTAATTTTCCAAAGTCAGAAGGAAGTATCAACAGTGATCTCCCAGATATAGTTTTCCCTTCCCCTCCTGTCATAGGGTGCTGTGCTATCATGCACACTATACTCTTGCCTGGATTCTCCAGTAAATTTGGAGATGTGTAATTGACAATAAAATACCTGCCAAATAGCAGCAGATCTTTTTACTCCATTTTTTTCCCCTAAGCAGCTCAGGGTGTTAGCCTGCTGCACAGGTCTAGCTCACTGTGCATTTCGTCTTGGGCTATTTGACAGGTCACCACAGAATGCCATAGATCTACTTTTGCTACAGAGCCCTTATCACCTAATACACCTGAGTAATCACTAGATAAAATGTTTTCAGTACTCAGTACCATGTGGTTTACTGAAGTTGTACAACAGTCATAACATTATACAAAGAATTTGCTGTAACAATAATCTAGGTTATGCATGATCTATTCAAATACACTGATGTGCCAATCCACAGTAATTCCAAAAGAAATTTGCAGTTGGCCATATTGATAACTCACTCACTAGAAAACTTAAATCAATAGTCTCAGTCTAAACCTAATGTGCACAATGATCCGTTTACATTCTTTTTTCTTGAATAGCTAAAGATATGTTAGAACAAAAGTAATTTGAAAATGGACATATTCCACCATTCAATGAGTTTGATGAATGACAGTCCACCTCTCAATGATTATTAGACTTATTAAAATTCTATTTAGTCTACAGAATTTTACTGGCCTCAACTATATTTACCAATAATACCTTAAGTCACAGCTGACACCTCCCACTTAGTCTTTCTCAACTTTCTATATGTCAAAAGCATCCAAATTGCCAACAACAGGGTATAAAGGGGCAAAGCACATTGATTTAAGTTCCAACTCTGATTTTTCTCTTGGCCCTCTGCCTAGTTTCTTTTTAGAGCTGAGCACATGAACTAATACTTATATTCATTACCAGAACACTATTTATCTTAGCTGTCTTGAATCCCAAGTCCATAAGATGATCAAATTAAGTACATGTATGAAGACAAGAATGGTGTGAAAATACTTTGTGTACAATCAGTGACTTGAAAAATCGTGCTCTATTTGTGTAATATGAAATGAATTGCATTCCGCCATTGTGTATAATAGATTAGAATAAATAAATAATAAAAAAGAAATTTTAAAAAATCTCCAAAAAATTATCTGCATTTTAAAATAGAAGGAATAAAAATGAAACTATGATTCATTTCCAAAAAAAAAAAAAAAGAAAGGAAGAAAAGAAAATTTCTACTTGTATCTACCACACAAACTTTCACATAAGCTTTCAGGATTAGACAAATATTCAGTGAAATCTCCAAAATTTAAGAAGGATGACTCCCGATTGCAACTGCTCCTTAGATATAACCTCAAGTCTTAAGTAAACACCAAACTCTTTCATGAATGACAATACCCTGAAATAAGTGAGTACAATGGCAGTTGGTATTACTTAAGAAATCATATGAGACAGGGTAGGAATTGACAGATTCTATGCTATTTCTATGTTCTCATTTCAGCCTCCTTCTCATATTTTTCTTTTATTTTATTTCCTCTTCTCTTTTAGTCTGTTTTTAATTTGCATTCATCCACATAGTGAGACAGAGGGCAAGGGCTATAGGGATGGTGTGGTGGCAATGTGTGGATCATCCTTCACAGCCAGTGTTCCCATAAATCCTGCTCTGAAGGTGTTTGTATGTGAACCCTGGATGGCAAAAATAATTCTTAAAATGTTTTTGCATTTGGCTCATGGGTATTTAATGATCACTGACGAATTTTGAAAACCAAGAATGGCTCTGAATTTGCATAGTCTTTTCTGTATACTTTGTATGGCTTCATATTGGGGACAAATTCTTTTTGCCTCCAATGAGATTTGTGCATTCTAGCTTTGACCTTTTCCAACAAGCAAGATTTGTTTTATTGTCTTGCTTGGGGGCTTCTCCTTAGTAATAGGATGACCTACTTTAATTTCTACTTAAATGCTCTTCATCTCTCACAGGCAGGAGAGTGACTTCCCCTAAAGGATTGAGCCCCTAAAGACTCAAATTGGCCTCTGAGCCTTAATGGAAGACTTTTATTCCAAGGCAAATAAAAAATATATTAAGGGTTTTACAAACAGAACCTTAAGCCTTTATCATTTTCTGTATGCTCCTTCCACTCTCATTACAGGTAACTGCCCTCGCTTAAGACATTTGCTGCTCCTCTCAACCAGATTTTTATCCCCTCTCCCCGCTTTTTTGGTTCATTCTTGCCATCTTCATGAGTGTTGGCCAAGATAATTTTGTCCTTTACTAAATAGCAGGCATGATCCATTAGGAAGATCCCATATATTATACATTGGCAAAGGTCTCCAGAGTTTACCAACATCCTTAACTCCTCATGAGCTGGTAACGCAAGGAGGGTATAATAGTGATAGCATTATTCTCAGTACTCTATAATAATGCAATGAGTCTAATTCTTTCCCATGAGCTCAGCAAGGTATAATTAACACATCCTCATAGGCAATGAGCAAAGGAAACCTGTTCCTTCACAGCTTTCCAAAAGGTGATTCTTACTTACATTGGGCCCCTCAACACAGTAAACTGTATTATCACAGCTAAAATTTTCTAAAAGATGACATGATATACAGTCGTCATATCAAATAGGATGAACATCCTTGTCCCTAATAGCTTACTACATAGAGTAAAATCTACCAGATCTGCTGCAAATCATTTACGCTTGCTTCTTCAATGATAAATCTTTTGGTGTAACTGAAACCCACACAAGAGAATGGTGGGTTAAGGAAGTTACCCAGGAAATTTTAGGAAAAAAATTAAGGCTAAGATATGAGGACCCTCCCCCTCAGTTTTTTGCTTAGGTCAGTTGACAACAGCATTGTTGACAGTAAGTAGCTGAAGTGGTTTGAAGATAAGCTATCGATCCTTTCATATCTCTGCTTAGGATCTTTGCAAGAAAAAAGGAATCTGATCTTATGCTAGTCCTAGGCTAGACACTGGAGGTACCTGAGGTACAAGGCCAGATTCCTGGCCTGGTTAAGAGGCAAGAGAGAGAAGACTTTCAGAGTCAGCCTTATAGGAGGCCCCCAAAAGAAGAGGATTGAAGGAGGAGGAAGAGATGGATTAGGCAGATGAGCCAGTGAGTGCAGCCTGCCGTGACTGTGATCTTGGCACGGGGAGCATATTCTGTAGCTTTTTCCAGAGAGTACTTGCTGCAGTTCTTGAACATTGTTCAGCAAGAGGGTTACGCTGCCAGAGGCTATTGCTCATGGTGCTCAGATCTGGCACTAGAGCGGTCTCTCTGTAGTCACCCCTCAACATGGGAGGGATGACACCCTCATCAGACTCAGAGTCACTACACTTGAGACAAAGATAGACCAAATGGAACGATGATGGAGTCATCTCCTCGGTTCCTTTGGTGAGGCCAAGGAGCCCGTGTGGCCAGAGTTGAACAAATTCCATGCCCAGCTTTGAAATGAGAACTCTTCACATTTTTTTAAAGAGTCAGTAAAGTGTCATGTAACAGAAAACATGGGCTTTGGACTCAAACCGACCTGAACTAGAAGTCTAATATTGCAACTTCACTATTTTCTCATACAAAAATATAAAAAAAATATCTATACATTATTTATTCTAGTCAATAGAATTGTTGAAATGATTAGAGTTAGCCATGGAAAGTGCCAGGTATATAACAGCAGATATATAACCAATAGTACTTGCACTGACTATTATTTGACTTGGGATCCTGATTTGGGAAGAGTGTTTGCTAAGTGGGTTTTACTTGCTCATAAGGAGAAAAACACACTTGGAGAAAGTAGGATAATCTACTAAGGACAGTTAAATTAAATCAGTTACATTTGAGAATAAAGGTACAAGCCAGAAAATGATTCAAAATTCATGGCTTAAATAAGGTTTCACCCTAGTCATAAACACTTCCCTTTAAAACTTTAACAAACAAAGGGTTAGTAGACAGAGACTGTTTTAAGGGAGAAAAAGACTATTCACTTACTTTGAGGAATGGCAGAGATCATCATAAAGAGATACATTAAGGAAATTTACGAAGGGTAGGAAATTAATGTCAATAAAAAGATGAAAAGGAAAAAAGACATAAAAATAGGAGAAAAGTATGTTTGTGTGTGTGTGTGTGTGTGTGTGTGTGTGTGTGTACCACAAACACATTCTCATTTTCTTAGTCCACTCAGACTGTCATAACACAATACCATAGACCATAAAAAGACTGGGGAGCTTAAACAATAGTAATTTTATTTTCTCATAGTCTGAAGACTGAAAAATACAAAATCAAGATGCTGGTAGGGCTTAGCTGCAGGTGAGGGGCTCTTCCAATCCTATCAGATTAGAGCCTCAGCTGTGTGATCTCATTTAACCTTAACAGCTTTTTAAAACTTTTATTTCCATATAGTCCCATTCAGGATTAGAATTTTAATATAGGAATTTGGGGAGAACACAATTTAATTCATAGCTCACATATATGGTGCATGTATTGAAATATGCTCCAAATCCAAAAGGATTTTAAACAATAACATGGAAAAGTAACAATGTTGGTTTCTGCATTGAACCCTGAGAGGAGAACTTTGCATGCACCAACCCATTGGATCCTCATTCCCTGTCTCTGATGTGTGTTCTCACTGTCCCTCCATGAGATGAGAAACTAGCATCAGACAGTAATGCAGAGCAGGGCCTGAAATTAAGGCTTCTACACAGTGTGTAGTATCATCAACTCTGTGGACTTGAACCACATGGCAGAGATTCTTGAGTTTTTGATATCAAAGAACTACCATTTAGTCGTCTACAGATCTGAGTTCTCAGGGGCAGAAGACAGAATCCTGGTGCTCTGGGTTGATGTCCAGAGCAGAGATGAGACAGGGAGATGGTTGGTTTCCTGTCTCACTGAGATCTCAGCCAAACAAGCAGGACTTGACAGTCTGAGAAGTGTGATTAAGGCATACATTGGTAGATTGTAATCTACTGGGTAGACCCCATTGCACAGGTGCATGCACTGTTTTACAAAGGTTGATTCTGAGACAACTCTCCCCCTTTAACCAACATAATATACATTTGATGAAAAGCACCATGGAAAATATATAGGAAAGTAATTTTTTAGTATCTTTACCATAGATACTGGAAATAGATATATAATAGACTCAGAATAATTACTTGCATTTGAATAGTGATTCAGGCTGATACAAAACCTATAAAGTATTTTAAGAAAGAATGGGAGAAGTTCTAGGTATTGAAATAATGAAGATAATAGTGATAATATTTTTAACAGTAAGTTTCTACTAAATGTATGAATATGGTAATTGTTTCAAGCTAATTCTGTATTGTTGCCGCTGTCCCCTCTTCAGGTAAAATTGGAAGCAAGTGAAAGTGGGTGTGGGTCAGAGAGGAGTCCCTCTTAAGCTTCCTCAAATTCAGCTGTGCTCCTAATGAGAAAGGGGACAGTGAGGATGCAGGAAAAGATGAGGACAGGAGAGAGCCACTTCTCAATAGAGGTTCTCTTTCTGTCAGCACGCTTTACCTCAGTAGCATGTTCTGCAGGTGCATAGTGCTGGCCTGCATGTTTGTTGGTGTGGGGACAGGGGGCATGTCTGGGGTGGTGAGCAAAGAGAACAGAAAACATCTGACACGGGAATCCTTTCATCCACTGGACAATTTTGCTCGAGTCCAATTGTTTACCTTCAAATAACACCTGTACTCAGAGGTAGCAAGCAACTTCTAGGCTGCTGGCCGCCTCATGCTTAGCAAGAGAGGTCATGGCATCGGAGGGAGCATCCCTTGTCTGTGCTTCTGCAGAAAGCCACACCTCTCTCCCACCCTGCCGGTGAGCGCTGAGAATGTGCACTCGAGTGCTTGCGTAGGTGTACGTGCCATCAGTTCTTTGTATACGTGGTGCACTTGATCAACACAATATTTTTCATTCAAAATGCCAGTAAATGGAAGCCACTAATATTGGGATTTTTAGACTCATAACTTAATTTTCCTTTAAATTCATCACTGTTCGAATCTTAAAAAAAAATTGTTCTGGGAATTGTCACTTTACGAAAAGAAGAATTTAGAAAAGGTTCAAAGGAGAGCTGAAAAAAAATGATTAGGTGATTGAAAAATAAAACTTAAGAAACAGTTACAAGGACTGGATTTTCAGACTGAAGGAGCCTGAGGGGCCATGTGAACGCACTCGAGGCCCCTGCGCAAAGTCTAGCAGCCGGCGGTTTCTCTGTCTCAAGTGCAAGTGTGCAGAATTTAGGTGGGAAAGGACCTGAAGAAGTGACAGGACTGTTCAGAGTGGAAATGGGTGTGATTGAGAAAAGTGGTGCTCCCTCCTAATTTGACAATCTCAAAGGGAGATGCTGGTGAGGACCGCTTAAGAACAACCCTGACCGAACTTCACCGTGTGTTTTAAGAGAGAGAGACAGACGCTAAATGATAATTCACTTTATGACTCTATATTCTGTTCTGAGATTGTGTGTGGCGGGGGGATCCTGGGGAGTTTCTGGCTGGCAAAGCGGGAATCTGAAAGCAAATATGTATGTGTGTGTGTGTGTGTGTGTGTGTGTGTGTGTGTGTGACCTAACTTCTTCATGACCCCAAGCAAACTCTTCAGGCAAGCAAAGGTCAGTGGCAAGCAAATGAGTGGCTGCTACAAAGGGCATTGTCAGAGAGGGGCTCTACCCTGTCTCAGTAAGATATTTCTAAGACTATTCTGAAGGAAAGGAAATTAACCTGCAGAGCACAAAGTTAAACCAATACACTTCAGAGGGTGGGCAGAAATACACCGAGCACAGGCATTCACTTAACTGGCAAGCTGGACACCACGGCAGATCTGACCCAAATCCAAGAAGGCCATGCATGATGAATCTCAAGTCACTCCAAGGGGGCACTGGAGGGTCTCAGGCACCAGGCAAGAAAACATGCCTGGTATTTGTACAGATGGCCTCTTGCTTACAGGATTCTTCACAGGCATCACTGGCTCATTCACACATCTCCTAGAGGTATGTGTGCTTTTCCCATTTTATAGACAGGGAGACCGAGCCTTTGAAAATCTTGCACTGTCTCAGGCATCGAGCCAGCTCTTACACTTGTGTGTTCTAAGTGTGAAGCTGAGAAGTGTGTAACTTGCGGGCAGTGATCAGTGATGGTTCAGATATCTTAATTATCCAACTATTTAAGAACCAGGTCTCTATCCAACCCCAGCCTGTCACAGCATCAACTGCTCTTGCCAATATTACAGTTTTGAGCAGCATTTACTCTGTGGGTGAACACGGCATGTGGTAAAATGATTTAGCATCATGAATAAACACATATGCTTGCTTGGGTCCAAATTTTAGAAGTGACAAACCCTTTTTCTGGCCCATGATTTAATGGACTAGAAACAAACTAAAAGGTACATAATTTACTATGCATGAACAAATAACTTCCTTTGCAGCAAGTGAACTTTTTGATGGCAAATGCTATACTTTCTGCTAGGTACAAGTTGTGCATCCCTGATGCTAACACGTGTAAACATACACATACATGCATACACACATACACACACACTTCTAAACATACCCAACATTATTTCTTCCATGCCTTGAAAGATAATTGGGTATAGCCTAGGTTGATAAAGGATGCCTAAAACCACGAGGTAAAGAAGAAACTCTGGGGGGAAAAATAAACACATTAAACAAAAGGTTAATAAAAAGATGCTACACCAGGCAGGAATGAAAGGAGTGCCAATAGATCATCCCTCTTCAAAAAAAAAAAAAAAAAAAAAAAGCCGCTTCGATGCTGGTTTCCTTAGCTTGAAAGTGGTGTCCCCTTCGCCTGGAGCTTCCCCCAATAGACAGGCACGTCATTTCACTTTCAGTCTTGTTCCCATTTTATGTTTACATTTTATTTTCTCATTCCCTTTCCTGAATCCCCCTGCTTCTAGTTTCCAGCTCAGTGTTTACAGAGACCTTTACTAGAATCAGGGAGGTTGAAGAGACCCCATTTTTTCCCCTTCTCTTGTAATGTCCATTCGTTTTTTTTTCCCACTTCCCTGAGAATAGATAAGTTTACCCAGAAAATAAAAAGCTAATACAACCTTTTGCTCATCAACAAAAGTATGTCTTGTTGTAGCCAGGAATAAGTTAATAAAACAGGGAAAAGGCTTAGTGGCTTAAAAATAGGCTCCTTGGGGTTATGAAGGAACAATGTTGTTTTTTCTTCCCAGCGTGCAAGGATTTAATTAAGTGATAACAGTCACCTTGGGGTGGCTGCACAAGGCAATAATATCTAGGTGAAGAAAAATGCTGAAGAGAGTTGAGTACAGTCAATTTATCTTCAGAGAAGGCAATAAATGAACAAAGCATAGGTATTGGGCTGATTGTTTTGCAATGTTTCCATTACTGATAAGCATCAAAAAAAAGGAAAAAAAAAGGACAGAGATTTGGTATTTTCAGTTTCTGAAATGTATTAAATACAGAGAAAGGAAATGAAAAAATTGCTGTGAGGTCACATCCTCACGCTCTAATTACAAACAGTTTGGTAATTATTCAAGCTAAATATAGAACAAGGGAATTTTCATGTTGACACAAAGGATGGGAACACAGCTGAGTTGTGTATTTATAAGCAAATATACAGAACTTGGAAATTTTTGTCCTGCTCTTAAAAAAAAAAAAAAAAAACACTGTAAAGAGTGAGGCTGCATTCCTGGTCAGCCTCCCAAAAAGCAGTCTTTCTCTACTCAAAGGTCAAATTGTGGGAACTTTGGAGAAGTTCAGGGGAATTAGCCCAGCTGTGTTACAGCGAGGGACAGTCTAAAAAAAATAGACAACCAAAGACAACCCCCAGACAGGGACATTAGCCACCTGCAAAATATTACAAAATAACTGTAAAGTGAGAACAAAATTATTGGAAACTCAGGCCCATAGAGAATATTCACAACAGACAGAGCCTTTCTGCTTAGAGGGCTGATACAGGGTTTGAAGGAAGCATGTGTGAACACTTGGTTGATAAAGCCAACAGGTTACCTTCACCTCTTTCTTATTATGGGCTTTGGTTTTTAAAAAATGGAAAGTCTTTCCTTTTTCTAGAAACATGAACAATCACAACACAAAACCTTTCTACACTGCTTTCCTCAGTGGATCTCAAAGCACCCAGCAAAATTAATTAATTCTAACACAGAAGCACTGAGGTTAAATGTAACTTGTCTGAGACCACTCAACCCATTCGCCTCACTGTTTTGATCCCTAATTCCCACACTTCTTGTCTGCTTAATTGCCTTCTTGGAGACCACATCACCTCCCTCTCAAGAGTTCAGGTTCATATTGCTCCAATTTCAGTAGTGATCAAAAAACTCCTGCCCTCAACCCTGCCCTTCACTTCTCCAGCTATGGCTCCAGACATGTTCTTCCTTCTTCTGAAAAGAGGATCTGAGTGAGCAGCCAGGTTGGGACCTCTGTTTGCAAAGGATTCTACCCCTGTATAGAGAATCTGCATGAAGGAGCCAGCAAGGACTCAGAGCACAACCTTCTCCCTCACCGACCCCACCCCTCTAAGAGCAAACTGCTTCATGGATTCCCCTCCCTCTGCAGAACATACGAAGAGTAAGAGTCAGCTAGATGATGCTTGAGAGGCTGCCTGCATGAGGAAAATAGTAAACAACCCAAGATCAAATACAGATAAAAATCACAAATACTTTGTCATGGAAATCCTGTGATCTCGTGCAAATCTATGACGAGCTTTTCAATTACAGACTGTTGGGGGTGGGTAAGGTTCAAAGAGATTTATACACACACACACACACACACACACACACATAATATATATGTATGTATATATACACATGTATAATGTCTCACAATTATCATGGGCAATAGTGCTAAGTTGTCTTAAGACAGTATTACAGGGGACAGTCTTAGTTGGTGTTTCTCAAGTTACTAAAAGAAAATGGTTTCGTTTTAAATAAGCCTTCAAGTAAACAAATAATCAAAGGCAGATTTAGGAGAAACAAAATTCCTCTCTCTTTTAGGAGAAACAAAATTTCCCCATCTTTTCCAAATACTTGTCAGTGCTTTTGAATAAGAGTAATAGAAAAAAATTCTCACAGGTCCTATGTCAAGCTTTAGGTGACAGGTCCCTTTGTGACAGCAGATTTTAATACTGGATGACTTGGGGTTTCCTGTTGACAGCTGTCCAAGACTGACTACTATAAGAGCCAAACTGTTTAAGAAATTATTTACTCTCCTGTTCCAGGGAGATTTGTAAAATGCTGAACGCAAGGATGTTGGAGCTTTATTATGTTTCGGTTTGGTCTCTCCTGGGCTAACAGCACAACAGAGCAGGAGGAAGAAGGCCAGACTCGAGCCATTTACTTCTGAGCAAAATTTTCTGATGTTATTATTTGGGGGTGGTCACTAACCATCAGGCCTCTCATGGGTCAGTTATCTAGGGTCCTTAAAGGAGGACTCAATGTGATAAGGACAACTAGCAACCACCTGTGACACTATATAAACATAATAATAAGTATTTCTTTTTTTTAATGTGATGTCTCTTCCATTTTAAGTATTTCTTTCTTAATTTTCCCCAAAATAACACAGAAAGGAGACACTCAATCATTAACTGGTAATCAAGTGTAAGTGGTCTGCACAGGCTTATGGCCTATACCACCACAACCTGAAGCTACATGGAGAAGCAAGGATGCCTGAAGCTCTGTAAATAATTAAAAACTGAGATTACAACTGAACTGAGGCTAACTGGCCAGTTCAAGACTCTAGCTGCTAGCCCAGCCCTTTAAGGCCACCTGTGCTCTGGGGGCCATAGACTGCTGCACCCCAGTTTTTGCCCTTCTCTGTAGTGTTTGCCTCTTCAAAGTCTGCGTGCCTTGGCACGGGCATCCAGAATTATGCAGGAGGTCACTGCTCTTCCTGTCCAATGTTAAGTGGTTCCCTTCTCTCCTGGCAGCAGTGGCTTCATGGTGGAGTTCTGAGGGTTGGGTATAATTGAGAAGTTGATGAATTAATTAGTCTATCTGAATGAGAAGTGCAATGCCCATAACGTCTGATCAGATCTGCATGATCCTTTATGCTTATTTTTCTCTACCATGCTGTTCATTTAGCATCATTATCATCATCCATAATGGCTCTCTCAATATGAGACTTTAAAATAAGGCTGATGATCTCACAGACATACAGATTTAATATTCAAAGAGGCTTTGGTTTGACTATAAAGAAACTACAATTCCAATTAATGCCTATTAATCTATGAACCAGCCATATTCTCAAACAACCAGCCAATTAAAAGTTTATGCCTGCGATGAAACCTCTATTTACCACTTTACTACTAACAATAATACACCCTAGGAGATTCTTCCTGTTTGAGCATGTCAAAGTGAAACACTAATTTGTTTAATTTTAATCCTCAAAAGTGAATTGGTTGGCACATTCTAATGTGCCCTAAATTAGGGCAGCTGCCTCAGTTAAATACACAACGATTAAACATGGAACAGAAGAATTAAAGTGGGCAAGATATACTCATTTATTGATCTTAAGCAAGCAGGAGACATAAATGTTCATTTATTTTAGCCATAGAAGATTAAATTTTCCTTCCAATGATAGATTCACAGTCTACATGGAGGAGGAGATATTCACCATCATATTTACTCACTATTCCTGTCAGATATATTAATTTCCAATTCATGCTCATTATGGCCATGTGAAATAGTTCTAGGGCTTTCATTGTTTTTCATAATATAGCTGTACCACTGATGTATGAAAATATCTCAGGAAAAAATAGACTGGTAATTGGATAGACTGGAAAATGTACACCAATTTCTTTTTCAAATAGACAAGTTAACTGAAATTTCTAGACATTGTGTGAGCAACACATATCAAATATCTTAGACAAACCTTTGGGCCTATCTTTTAGTTGGAATTCTAATCCATTAGATCATTTTATTGGCAGAGATAGAAAAACCTGGCTATATCTTTTATTTATTATGAAACATTATCTTTACCATATCCGAAAGTGAAATTTTAAAAGTGTAACAGCAGGAACCCCAAAAGCACAAAATGGCACATAAAATAACAATGAAAACCAGTTTCCAAATAGACAACATCTCCAAACCTTGCATTATAGTCTCAGTTTTATCCTTGGCACTTTAGCCTTGAAGCCCCCATTAATGCTGATGGGAACTGCATAGCTAAAGCCCATGCATCAACTTGAGAAAACACTCCTTAGGATTAGTTCTGACTCCAGTGTTGTAACACAAATCATGATAATATTTCTCTATCTCTGCATTTCATTGGGAAAAAAAAAATACAATCTAGCACTCTATACACTCATAAATTATGACTCTATTCCTCTACAGTTTATGATTATTACCCTATTACATATAGAAAATCAAGATATTCTTAAAAAATATTGTAAAAAAAGGTTTCAAAATAAATAATAATAATAATTATAGGTTTGTTGAGCCTATCACTGAAGTTTTAAAAATTATAAATGAGAAATTAATATTATTATAATCCCAAAAGATGTATCATTGTATCCATTTTAAATATTTAGGAAACAAATATATCTTAGGGTTCAACACTGGTATGGAACAGAAGTAGGAGCTGAAGAGGAAAAACTCAGTTCTGCTAACCTCAGTCCTAATTACAAGCTCTCATCAGCACTAGTGAGGTTAGCTCAGCAGTTTAGAGAATTCACACAACGAGGCCAAGGTCAGGGGCCTGAGGTCTCACTCCAGTGGTTTCACTCTGTTCCTGAACCTGACCAATTGGCCTATAAATACATACTGTCAGTCACAAGGAGACAGGACAGCAAGTGTGGTTGGATCAGTTCAAATTTATCAACACTGGTAGAAAAATAACCCAAGTTGTATGTCCAAAATAAGCAGATTTTTGTAAATAAAAGAGCAGATTTGTTATTAATTAAACACACAAAAATTTAAATGGATTCCAGGGACCTTTAAAAATGGCAAATGCACCTTTAAAAGAAATGAGTAATGCATATTCATTGCAGAAAAAGAAAATAAGAAATAAGCAAAAATAGGAAAGCAACTCATTCATAATTCACAGATAAATTAATGTTCTGATGGACAGGTTAATCAATTGATTAGCTCACTATGTATTTATCGAGCAACTACTATGTGTTAGGCACTGCCTTCAGTGCTAGGAGCTGAAGTTAGCGGCGAACTAGATAGAGTCTATATTCCATGAAATTTACAGTTTAGAGACGCACAATTTAAAAAGACTCTCCATATGATTCTACTCTACAGACTGTTACAGAAGTTATTCAACCAAAAAGTTTGCCAGCTTTGCATCTGCTCTGTGCCTGTTCTAACATCAGTTACACTCAAGCATCATTTTACTGCTTCTTATAACACTGACTTCATGCTAGTCTTTAGTCAAATAAATTTGAGCCCATCTTGAAAGGGATATCTCTAAGGAGACTGCACTAGAGTGATAGGAAAAAAAAAAAAAGAGAGAGATTCCAAATTTACTGTGAAGTCCCCATCCAGATTTCTTTTCATAAATGCATACGAGCTGATTTTTGTGACTGATGATCTATTTCCCAATATAGAATTTGAGTAAATACTGCATTTGGTTTTGTTTGTTCTATCACAAAGGTTCGAACGGCATCTCGATATGAAGAAGAAGAGTAGGAACATTTTCCTCTATTTTAGTCCTTTTCGAAATCTTTGATCAAATCTTCTGAGAATAACAGCAAGTTCTATTGCTCCTGCTTCTTGCTAACATGCTCATCTTATGATGAGCATGTATCCTGTGGCTTTAAAATAGCTACAGTAGAGGTCCTGGAAAGAGAACTTTCCTAGAGCTGAGGGGCTCCATTCCCACACCACAGGGATTCCTGCACCTGCTGTGCTAAGCTAGAGTCACTCTGTGAAGTGTGGCGCCAAGTTCATGCTCAGATCCCCCCCACCCCACATCTCATCAGAGAGCTCACTGTGAGGTTGCAGTAGAAACTCCAGACACCTTTTATTTATTTTCAGAAAGAAGAATGCATCGTTTCATAGGAAAGAAGAGATGAAATGACCACGTGGAGATCATATGAAGAAGGAACTTAACAAATGATTCCAAGTCTCCATACCCAGGAGGCAGTGGGCACTTTCCCATCACATATTACTGTGGATTTCTTACTAGAAAAACGACGAGTAAGAAGCCATTTCCATGGCTTGGAAACACTTGTGTACTCAAAACTATATTCTAGTCACACTTCTGACTTTCTTCACACGTTTCCACAAAACCCAGCTCCTAGCAAATATGTTATTAAAGGGATTTGGCCACAAAACCCTGACTCCTAATATAAAGGAATATACTGTTTATCATTTTCAGGATGGGTTCCAGGGCAGGAGACAAATCTCCCATTCTGGAATTAGGGTTAACTAGCTTTTCTCTAGCTGTTGCTTTGATGCTTTCAGCATGCCATGGCTCATATATAGAACTAGTACATTTTCTACTGGTCTGTGAAACAGTAAGTACCACACACAGCAGACATTTGCCAAGTGTTCTTATTAATTTGGTTATACCAGCCAATAACAGCAGGAAGGCCATAAATTCTCCCTGTAGATTTTATATTAGATTATGACCCTGGATAAAATAAAACAAACAGGTATTCTTTTCATGGTGTCTAGTTGATTGAATAAAATGTTGACAAGATTTGGTAACATTTTTAAAGTAGAGAATTTGTTTTAAAAATCATAATGCAATCAAATAGGATTTAATGGGAAATACTAGTCCATTTGTTACATATTTAAATACTTGTCATATATATGTATATATGAGACACATATATATTATATATAAATATATAAATTCTCTATCTTGCTTTTTAATTTTTTTTCGTTGTAGATGAACACACAGTATCTTTATTTTTATGTGGTGCTGAGGATCAAACTCAGTGCCTCATACATGCGAGGCAAGCTCTTTACCACTGAGCTATAGGCCCAGCCCCTCACTTGCTTTTTTAAAAAATGGATATCTTTTCAGTCACCACACATATCGGATTATCATATTTCCCCCCTAAATAGTACAGTATACCATAATAGAATAAATCATTCCCCTAATTAAAAGTGGTTTCAAAATTTGGGCCAATCATAGGTAATGCTACAAATTCACTCTAACGCTTCTATAGTGTAGTAGTCTTCAAAGTAGAATTACTCAGTCAAATCTGATAGATGTAGCCAACTTGTCCTATTTTTTGTCCAAGTGTCCCCTAGAAAATGTTAGACCCATACATTCCCATAAGAATACATGGGACTGTCAATTTTTCTACATTCTCACTAGTATTTCATTGTAGATGAACACACAGTCTTTTCAATCTTGGCTAATCTGTGAGGCAAAAGGTCCCCTCGTTGTTTTTAATGTGCAGTCTTCTCATGTCTCCATTGGTCATTTCTGCTTTTGGGTGACATTCCCATTTATGTCCTTTGTCTATGTTCTAACTGAATGTTTGTCCTCATGAATTGCTGGATCCTTTGTATAGTTTGGATATTGATCCTTTGTTTTACATGCTATAAATATTTTCTATCACTCTGTAACTTGTTTTATAACTTTATTCAAGGTGTCTTTTGTTTGCATAGTTGAAAACTTTGATCACCTCTGTCCGTGTTTTATGGTTCCTGGGTTTCTTTCCAAAGAAGCCATGTATCACCATGGGAAAATAAAAATGTTTCTTTTCTGTAATTTTCAATGTTTACAGTCATATTTTTTTTAGCTTGGTTCTTTTTTAACTCTTAAAGAGTTAAGAAATGCTATTTGATAAATTTATGAGGTTCTGCATTAAAACCATACCCTTTAAACAATAATTTTACCAATAACTCAATATCATTTTTAGAGCCCACTTTAAAGTATAAACATGGTTTTCTAGGGCAAGGGACCAGCAAAATCTGGAAGCCCTTAGAAAAAGGCAACCACTTCCTTTCCTGAAATACAATGAGACCTTACCTTATCACTCTGTTTGAAGAAAGAAAGTTTGCTATGCTATCATAAAATAATTTTTCAAAGAAAGGAAGACAATGATGTCTGCTTTATAGTCTATGGATAGCAGGGACTTTAGTATCTTAGGAAATTACTTCATTTGTCTTAGGTTTGTGGTTACTAAGCAGCTGGCTGCATAGACAGAAATTCCAGAGATGGAGAGACCTGGGTTCAAGGCTTGGGTCTAGCTACTTGTGAGGCCTCTGAGATTGGACAAGACATCCCCTTTCTCTGAAGTTGGATTTTCCATTCAAGAAACAGAGCTAACACCTATCCTCAAAGGATTAAGTGACTTGACACAGGTACGTCACCTAGATTGGTTGTACATTTCCTCAGAAATCAAAGAATGTTCAACCTGAAGTCAATAGTAAAGGTGGCTACATCTGGGACAGAAGCTTGAGAGACCAAAGAAAGAAGAAACCAATTCTAGGCCCAATGTTTTCTTCCAAAAATAAGCAAAAATTTTTTAAAAAGACTCTAAGATCCAGAAGTCAGTGGGTTTATTCATTGTACAGTGATTTTTCCTTTTTATTCATCCTGTTCACCTGGAGCTTTGGGTCTGAGATAAAATTTGTGATTTGTATTGGCCATCACTGAGCCCACGAAGGGGCCTGCCTTAGCAAAGATAACTGGGAACTGGAACCATGGCTAAAATTTTCTAAAATTTGCAAAGATAGATAATGAAAGCAGAAAACAGCCCAATTATAATAGACAAGAGATTTGAGTAGCCAACACTTCTTTCAAGAGGACATACAAATGACAGACACAGTAGAAAGATGGCTAGTCATTCACAAGATAATGAGATGCTATATACCACTTATTAGAATGGCTAAATTAAAAAAAAAAAGCTGACAATTCCAAGAGCTGACAAGGCTGTAGAACAGCATTGTTGCTGGGAATATAGAATAGTACAGCCATTCTGGGAAATTCCTTGGCAGTTTCTTAGAAAGTCAAATATACACTTACCATGTGACCCAGAATCCTACCCTTAGGTATTTATTCTAGAAAAAAGGTAAACATATGTTCACACAAACACCTCTTCATAAATGCTTACAGAAATTCTATTCATCAACATACAACACTGAAACAGCCCCAATGCCCCCAGTGGTTGAATGGATAAACAAACTGTGGTACAGCTGTATACTGGAATACCACTCATCAATAAAAAGGAATTAATCACTGATATGAATCTCGAGTCCATTATGTTGAGTAAAGGAAGCCATCTCAAAAGGTTCCACATTTTCTGATTCCATTTATACAACATTTTCATTAAAAAAAAAAACCTATAGTAAAACAGAACAAATCTGTGGTTGTCAGGGGTTGGAATAAGGTTGTTATGATGGGACATGACAAGGCAGTTTTTTGGGGTGATGGCGGTTTTTTGTATTCTGATTGTGTTGGTGAGTACGTGAATTTTAACACGTGCTAAACTTTGTAGAAGTTCACATAAAAAGATTTGCTCTTACTGTATGTTTATTTTGAAAATTAAAAAAAATAATAGAGGCACAGCCTATTTTCATATTCAAACATTCCCTGACTGGACTGAGATCTATTCTATACATAATAGTCCAAGGCCAGCCTCTTCTTCCTCCCAGCCAGTAGGTAGCCTTTCTCACACATTTTTACATGCATAAGAGGATTAAAAAAAAATTGAAACAACAATAAGAATCCTCATCTTCTGTTTGTGTCGCTGTTGGACCAATCTGATGATAAATCATCTATTAGTTGGTGTCCCCGTTTTCCCACACTGAGATACTTCTCATTCTTGCAGAGCATCTGGTGAGGAACCCATGTGTGGCTTCTCTCCTCATTCTGGTCTCCACCTTGTTATTTGCAGCTACCAAAAGTCTGGTCAGTAGCAGCCAGCTGGTTGACAGAGCCTTTGATTTTTTTTTTTTTAGCAACAGCTCAGTTATCATCATGATATAGCCTCTCCTTCTCCCTACCCCCGCATTCCCTATTTTTCAAAATTTATTTTGAGGGTGGGACTAGTTGTCTTTAACCCTTGGACCCACATTGATGGCAATGGAAACAATTAAGACTGACATTTCTAGGGTTAAACGTCAAGTAGGAGAAAGAGCTGAAAAAGGAAATTCCCCAGCTCCTTAGTAATGAAAAGCTGAGGGTATACCTTCTGTGGCTGTCTGTGAGATGCTTTCACATCCATGTGTCAAGGGTTTTTCAAACTGACAACTTGCAAATTTGAAATACAAAAATGCCCAAAGCGATATTTTAGTGGCTCAGGGAAACTCTTGTGTGGGAAAAAGAATTCTAAAGTGAAACGTCTCTTGAAATCACACAGGGCCTGACCACGATACTCTAATTATGCTAATTGCTTCAATGCCCTTGCTTTATTTATGCTGAGCAGCTAAGATAAATAAAGGAAAATTGCTTTGGATCTAACTGTATTCATATCAGAATGCAAACTAGCCTGTGTTTGTTATGTGATTGCTGATCTGTTTACACTAAATTCTGCAGGTAATTGCAGTTTTGATTGCACATTTATTTCTAGCTGCACAGGTCCCAGGACTAGGTCTGTCTGTTTTTATAATTAAACCGTTTTGTAATATCTAAACTCACTAAAGAGCAAAATGATGCTTTAAGAATTTACATATTTTATGCATTAAATATAATACTTTGGTGAGCGGTGACAAAAAGGAAAAAAAGTATGTTTACCACTAAAAAAATTGGACAGCATGTTCTGGATTTGAAGAAATTTGAGACATCTGTTCCAAGGCCTGTTCACTGAATGGGACAGATGCCTGACGCATCCCAGGAATCTGTTCTTCAACACATAGTTTTTGAACTTTCAGTTGCAACTTTCATATTAGTAAAGTATGTTAATAAAACATGCTGCCACTTGGTGATTCCTATGACAATAGAAGAGCATTTTATACCCCAATGAAATGGTTGTGTCTGTGTCCCTTGTACAGAAGCTAAAATTTCATGGAGTTGATGTGGCCTTTGTTTCCTATTCTAGACCAATCTTTTGGGCATGTTCACTATGGTCACTGATCTTAGCTTAGAATTTAATTTTGATGATAGCTTCCTTTGGATTCCTCTCACACTGACATACTTAAAGGGTGAAAAAAAAGCATAACACATATGCATACATTCAAAAGAAAAGATCTCACTTTCTCTTTAGGATGCCCATTACTCTCACATCACAAAGGAAAAGGATTTGATAATGTCACCACCACAAATGCAGGACAGTGTCACTTCTGTATCGCTTCTTCATCCATCATCAAATTCTTAAACAGTAATTTAGTCTGCCCTACTTAATGGGAAAGTTGATATCAGTCTATACAGACTAGCCTGTGAAGTTTCTTAACCTAGATTCTGCTCATGAAAAATCCTCTGGTATGAGCTTATTTTGTCTAAAATACCCCTGAGGCATGGTCTCAATAAATATAGGCTAGTCTTAGCACCCTGATGACATCTTTGGCTTTCTTCCTTCCATAGAGAAAATAAGCTGGGGATCTGCTAAGATGCTCAAAGCACCTTGAGGAAATGAAGCTACCACCTCCTGCTCTCCCCCAAAGTAGAATTTTCTTAACATCAGCAGAAGACTATCATAACACCCTAGAGCTAGAGCAAAGAAGGATGTACCATGGCTGGAGAGAGACTGCCCAAGTCCTCCATCACTCACAAAGAGCATTTAACCCACGTGCAAAAACAGTCATATTTTGCCTTTATTATTCTAAGGGGAGATTTGGGGGAAGAGGGAACAGAGCAAGAAATCTGAAGTCAGGCAGCTCTGGGTTGGAATATAGGATGCAACAGATCAGCACCTGACCTTGGAGAAACTGAAAGAAATGTTACTTAACTGCTCTGATTTTCAGATTCTTTAGTACCCTCAATAAGCCCATTGTGAGGATTCAATGGTGTGACATGAAGGCACGTGACATTCAAAAATCATCAGTTGCTATTTGTTAAGGTCTCCTAAGTTTTCCAGTGACATCAGTCACTACTTGGGTCTGTGGGAGTTTTCATTGCACTGATTGCATTAGTACAGGACAGGTGCACACAGTGATCTACCACTCTCACTTGCTGGTCCACAGAGTAAATGCTACTTTCTCACAACCTGGTGGGGGGACACAGGGAGGAGATGCATTCTTTCCTACAAAAACATGAAGAATTTCTCAGAAAACTCACTAGAAACGAGGAGCTTTTTCCACATAATGTTCTCCAACTCAGCAGACACATTAGGTACTGCTCGCTCTGCTCTGTCATGTCCCTGCCTGATCATAGTGCACTGCCGAATGTGTACACCCTCTGTACAACTGTTTATTCATGTTTCTGTTTCTCTCTAGACTGGAGCATCTTTCAGGGAAGGGTGGTGCCTTATTCTTCTTTTCATCCCCAGAGCATAGCATGAAGCTTCTCACATAGTAGCAGCCTGCAGAGTAAGTGAACACTGCCGAAATGTGCAGCTTGGTGGCAAAGCTTGGACTGTGGAGTCAGGAAGACCTGGCTCAAACCCCAACTAGGTAGGCATCTGAGACTCTCCGGGTCTAGATCCCTTCTTAACTATACATACACGCACACATGCACACACACACACACACGCGCGCATAAAAGAAATTCAGGAAAATTCCTTACCATAAAGGTCAATGACTCACCCATAAGAAGAAATTCTTCTCTTAAAAGGGAAAAGAAAATTCTATTGTTGAGAATTTAGGGAACAACGAAAGCAAGACACTGTTTACTATTAAAAAGAAGTGGCAGTTTCGGGGACCAGGATATTAGCTTTCCTATACTTAGGATGAGATAAAGATCCCTAGATCCCTTATAGTTTCTGTAGAAGTGCCGCAGCTCCAAATTTTTGGCACCCTTTGGCAGGCAGATCAGGCTGCAGCAGCATCTAAAAGTCCCTCAAAACCTAGCACTGTTCAAAGGGAAGTCCCCAATACTTGGCCAGTTCAGAAATGAAATTCCCACACGCCAATTCTCCTTGGTTCTTTTTACCTATCCTTTGGAAACAAGTTAATAAATGAATGGGAAAGTAGAATTCTGTGGGATCCACTCTGTTTCCAACATAAATCCTGATTTTCACAGGAGATGTGACCATGCATATATTATGTCAATACACTTATTCAAATCTTTCCTCAGAGTGAGTGTGTGTTTGTGGGTGTGTACACATAAACTCAGATGCAGAGAGAAATCATATGACAACTCTGAGTAAAATGACCACATCTCTGTGAGAGGGATAACACCTTGACTTTTTTTATTGTTGTTAAGGGACCTGCTGGAGCAAAGGCACCTGCTGGAGCAAAGGCACCCATATGCAAGTTATACTGTTGTGCTGGGCAATAATTTCCTCCAGTGCCAACAAGCCTGGTTGTGGGCTCTTGTTTTGACTGACATAAAAGTTAGGCAGCTACAGGATATAGGCAGGATTGGAAAGGGGTTTATTTCCAAATGCTCATTTGGAGAGTACCTGGAATTCAATTTCTGAAAATGGCTCAGGCCCTCAGTGTTTGCCCCAGTTACCGGGAAAGGCAGGAAATAGATAAAGTAGAAGAAAGTCATAAATGGAGAACATGGGATGCTGTTTAATAACTGGGGGCCCAAAGATATTTTCAACGAGCCTCCTCCTCTTCTACAGAGAACTAGAAATGCATTGCTACAATGAATATCTATATTTAAGGAATGGGGGTTGTGTCAGCAGCTTCCTGTGCACAAAGATGTCATCTAGTTCTCTTTTAGAAGACACTACATAGTAGGGGCTGAATGCTCTCTGGATGAATAGAAGATCTGAATGGACTTGACATTCATAACAAAAATGAAAGAACAGTAGGCTGCATCAATAGAGTAACCTCATTAACACAATGAGGACTGAAGGTGTGGGAAACCCTTCCAATGCCTGGCCTCAACAATGTGCCCCCTCAGCTGTTCTCTTCATCCTGAACAATTTGCCTGTCTCTGCAGAGGCTAAATTCTGACCTGGGTCCCTTAGGTGAGAGGTTGTAAATTATTGAGTCTCTGAAATGAAGCTATTTCCAATACTGCATGTGCAGGATACCTCAATATATATTCAGTAACCACTAGTTTGATTTTTTTCTCTTGATCTCATTGCCACCTCTCTCATATTGAACCCCAGGAGAACCCTGTTCACTGATCCCTCATGACTAACAAGCTGTTTAATTCACCAATGGTTTCCTTCATTATTTTACAGGATCAGCTAGGAAGAGCTCAAGTGTACACACTGAAACGCCTTGTATATGGGATTCACTAACCACACTGTAGATATGCCAGGCCCTATGGCAAGCACATTTAAAAATATGTATAATGAACTGAATTTTCCTATTTTAAAAAAATATGATTTCAGAGCCTGTTTTATGTAAAGGATGTTTGATGGGAAAAGGCAAATAAAACATATTTTTTTTCAGTTTTTTAAACTATAAAAATGGCTTCAGTGTATTATGAATTTATCTACTGATAATTCCTTCCCAAGACCTTCAGCACCTTCAAATCCAACCAAATTATAAGTGAAAGAAAATCATTTATATCTGATAGTTATGAAAGGTCATGAGCAAGGAGACATATCCCAGCATCCCAGCTAAGTTCTAAGGCTGGAATATTGGTAGGGAAACAACATGGAAAATTAAGTCAAGTTGTGTTTGTCATTGGTTAATGATTATTTCATTTTTTTAATCTTTTAAGATTTTTTCCCTCTTTTTTTCTTTTCACTTTTTAAAATTCATTTTGCTAACTTATCTTTCCTTCCCTTTGGTCTTTGTCTTTTCTCATTTCTTTTTGTCATGGCTTATTTCCCTGTTTCCTATTTTAAATATCCTATTACTCTTTCTCACTATTAGTTATCTTGGTCTGATGACCAAAAAGAAAGAAAACAGATGTTTCTAGGCTGATGACTTCACCTTTAACATCACATTGAAAATTCAGGTGTATTTATGTGTTAGTGGTCAGTAACTTGGTGAGGTATTTTCAAAACAACTCCTCCCCATTAATAGACTTTATGTACCCTATGTCTTGAAGATTTCTTGAAGCTTCTCCCTTCTGGATCAAGATAGGCAGCTGCCAATCCCTGGATCACACTGAAGGGCTGTGAATGATTTGAGAAGGTTACAAATGTGATCTGGCAAATTCTTCTCGGGATGACTTAAAGACACAGCATATAGAACAAAATTCAGAGAAAGAAGTGAATCTGTCTGAAATTGTATATTTTCTTTGGAGCCTAGCACCAGCTCTGACAGTGTAGGTGGTAAGAACTAAATTGAAACAAACCAAACTTCTACCTTCTGATTGCTAGAGCATTATTACTGAGACTTCTTAATGCTTATTGAAAACTATTCTTTACCTAAAGTAAAGTTCTCAAGATATTGAAATGAAGTCAGGCCTATCCAAATATATAGTCTAGCAGCAATTATATGGCACACTGATTTTAAATATCATACTCACCTGCACAGTTTTATGTTTTGTTCCCACTGTTAAGATGCAAAATTATAGAACAGTTACATTGTGAGCCCCAACCACATGATCTTTGAGCTCTTCATGATCTTTTTTTTTTTTTTTTTTTTTAAGGATAACTGAATGACTCTTAATGTTTAATGTTAGGATCAAACTAAGATATTGGTCATCTTTTTCTTCAGACCATTTTTTTCTACATTATGAGTAGTACACTTAGTAGAAAAATAACTATGCTTTTTTGAGATCAGTCATTCACTAAATAGATAGCATCACAGATCAAATTGTGCCCTCCCTACCAAATTCACAGGCTGAAATACTAATCGCTGATGCCTCAGGATGTGACATTATTTGGAAATAGGAGCAGCACAGATGATGAAGTAATATGGAATTATTAGATTGGGCAACAAACCAATGTGACTAGTGCAGTGTAACTATAAAAAAGAGAAGTTAGGACACACAGAGATAGACAGACAGACAGATAGACACACACACATACACACACAATGCCATGTGAAGATGAAGGCAGACTGGGGTGATGCAGCTACTAGACAGGGAGTGCCAAAGACTAATCCACCAGTGCCAGAACCACCGGAGAGAAGCACAAATGAGATCTTTCCTCCCATTCCTCAGAAGGAGCCATCCCTGAAAAAATCTTGATCTCCAAATTCTAGACTCTGGAACTACGAGGCAATAAATATGCTGTGTAAACTCCCCAGTTTGTGGTGCTTGGTCATGACAACTCCAGCAGGTGAACACAAGTTTAGCCTTCTTCTTAAAGATGGATATCATGGTACAGCAAGCTTAGGACCACAAGCTCAGAGTCATGCAGACTGGGTTTGAATCTAGGTTTTGCTGATTACTGACAGTTGGAGCTAGTAATTCTTTAAATGTCATTCATATCTACTTTCTTAGGTTGTCATGAATACAACCACTTAGCTAAGTTTTAAGTGCCTACTATATATAAGTTCTTTCTGTAGGTGCTGGTATAGGGTAGTGAACAAAATGAAGTTCTTACCCTCATAGATCTCAGAGATAGAAGAAGGGGACGGAATAACACATTTACAGATAAATACGTGTGTAACTAACTTATGTTAAACATTGCAAAGGAAAGTCATGAGTGTGCAGTTGTAGAGAGTGAGGGGGACTTGGAGAGGGTAACACTTTCAGGGGTGTGTTTAGGTGAGTCTTTCTGAGGTGGTAACATTTAACCTCAGATTTAAAAGACATTAAGGAGCAAATTATGAGAACATAACCTAAATCAAGTTCCCCATAGCCCATCTGAATCTGCTTAGGCATGTAATTAAAATCAGTTACAGCTATTATTGACTATCATACGCCTAGCACTAGGCTCTATTTTGTGGGGATATAACAGTACCCATTAACCTGGCATTCAAGGTCCTCCATAACATGTCTTTCTGTCTCTTTAAAACATAGGTCTACTGTGATCCCAGCCCTACAGGACAGCTCTCTTACCAATGAATGGCAGGCACTGCTTTGCTTCTCTAAAGCAAGGATTTATTTCACTGGACTATCCTTGAACCATGTCTTTTTATAATATCCAAGGTTTCCCCTTTCTCTCCAATAACAGGAAAACAAATTAAATTACTTTCTATTTTCTAATAAGCATCTCCAAGATACTTGGCTTCAGTGTTGAATCATGCTATTGTTTCTGTCAATCTCCCTTCTCCACCATGCGACCATAATTATACAAGTCCATCAAGATGGGTTCAGGAAGCATTTTAAACTTGTACAGGAAACTTCTTCCTCCGCTGAATCACAGGATCTACCCTGAATGTACTTTAGTCTGCCTTAACTTATTGTGGTATTTGTCTTATCACTTCTATTGGATTATAACTCCCTTGAGGGCAGGGGCTTTTTGTCTTAGAGAGTTCAGAAGTATATTTGGCTCAGAATATGGTGAACCTGAACTGCCACACAGCTCACATCTATAAGGACAGTCTAAGAAAGTAGCAACAAAAGACATATAACACAACATTAGTTAGTATAAGTATTATATATTCCACATGATATATGGATATAAAACATTCAGATAAGGAATGAGGGAGAAAATGTACCATTTAAACCTTTTGTGTCTCTCATCCATTGAGCACCACTCACTCTTTGTTTATCTCAGCAAGCACAAAACACATGTGTGAGAAGATCATTTTCCTTGGCCTCGATAATATACACTGTGGTGATACATGTACACAAAAGGGCGGGTAGGTGATTTATATTATAAAAATGGCTAATACTCTTTTTCCTCCCAGTTTGGCTAGAAAAGACAATTAACACAATTTTTTTAAAACAGGCTTTTCTGGGCTCAAATGTCTTTGTCTGAGAAATAGAGATACTATTTCCTCCCTTGATCTTATTTCCCAGATCAGAAGATGAATTTGTTATGCTCTCCTCAGTACATGGTGATAGTTAAGAGGAGAGGCATTTTTATTATCTTGCTATAATATAGAGAAGGTTGTCTCAAAATATTCCTGCCATGCTTCTACAGTTATTTGGAGAGGAACATTTCTCACCCACAGGGATACAACTACATCACTGCATCAAATTGAAGGTGAACCCTGCAACATAGTTATGGCACTTCAAATAACACTGGCCATCAGGAGGAGATTTTATATTTTTTTTAAAGACAAGGAATAAGGATCCCAATCCAGTTTTTATAATTACATTTACTGGTCATCTGAAATATGATGATATTTCATCCCCTGAAATGATGCCACGTGCCACATCAATTTCTGAAGAAATTGTCCTCTAAACAATTTTGTCTGCCCATTCGCTTATGGATTTTTACCACAAGGCTATGTCAAATATGAGCACTTAATTCAGAGCAAACACTGTGTGCGTGTGTGTTTTTAAAGGCTTCTAAACCATATTAAATTTTCATTCATATAGGTACACAGAGACACATATTAAATAAACCCTCTACAAGAGTAACCCGTCTAGAAATGCAGCAAGAGACTTCCAAAGGGCCGAATTTATTACAAATTAATCAAATAGGTAAGATGGATCGTAATGGATATTCCAGCCAATGTAAACCGAGAGGAAAAAAAAAAAGCACCAGCAGCAAGTCAAGAGCCAAATGTTTCTGTTTTGATTTATTTAGCATTTCCAAGATGTTTCTTCTGTGGGGAACAATATGCAAGGCATTGGAAATTCAGAAGGCACATCTTTTGTGTACCATAAAAATGTGCTGCTAACCTACAATACCCTTATAGAAATACAATTCAATAAGAAACTCAGTTGGGAAGATGTCTCAATAGAACAACATGAAAAAAATGGTCAATACAAGAATGATTTACTTTACTTTTACAAGGGATTTTGATGCCGCGAATAGAAATGCCTTTGGAACTTATAAAATAAAATCCAGATAAACAGAGAGTCACATTTTTAATTCTTACACATCTCTAATGTGCCTTTCTTTTTTTTTTTTTTTTTTAAAGCAGATCATCGCTCGGAATCATCACTTCTATCAAGCCTATCGCTTGAGCAGTGTTACAGCACTCAGCCCTCAGGGCAAAGATAAGTCTTCACCATTGTCACATGTAGCACACACATATTCAGCCATATCACGCTGAATGGGAATACAGTACTTTGTAGAAACAGAACTGATTCCTGCAGAATATCCTGAGATACTTATCAAGCTGTTAAAGGAGACATCAGTCTTTTGTCTGTATTGCCCTTGACACATCCTCAAGGAAAGTATCTAGAAATTCTTTGTCTTGTGAAGAACCCTCAGACCTCTTAGGTCTAATGTAGGTTAAGTGCCCCGCAGATCTCCCCAGAATAGGAAAGCACCTTGAAAACGGTAGCCTCACTTACTAGAAACAAATATAATGAAAGCACGGATTCATGAGATCCTGTTATTTGAAGAGAGCAGCAGCGGAAGGCAGAAGCTTTGGACAATATTGGTCTTTCAAAGGAAAAAAAGCTGGAATTCTATCCTAAAATTTATCAGATACAACAATAACCTCTAAAAATCCAACAAGGGTAAAATGTATAAAGGTAAATTACCACATTATCATCCAATTATCATTGCTTGTTTTGTCAAGGGTAAATGACTATCTAGCAGCATTCAGCGTTTGCTTATTGATTAGCGCGGACAGTACCTTGCGCTGCTCTGCGCTGGGTCCCAGCCTCGCCCCCCCACTCAATAGCTGCGTGGACACTGACCATTTTATTACACTGTGCAGACTGTGTGTAACCCTCCTGCCCATTTCACAGGCATTAAGGGAAAACGGATAAGTTATTTGAGATTACTGGGCACTGCAAAAGAATAATTGTGTTGCTTTCATTCCTGAAAATACAGAAAAATCACTGTGTTTAACTGTTGTCATAATTGAAATTTGATTCAGTTCACAAACTCAAAACACCATTTATCGCTTCCTCATCTCTCCTGCCCATTTTGTTCTCAACGACATCATCTGACAGAACTTTACACAAATCTCCTTAGGATAAACACTTCCCGTCTCACTTTTTTTTCTTCCCACAGATAAATCACAGTAAACATGGTATTCCTGTTCCATCTCAGATTTTTAAAAACAAGACAAACCTCCCTCAGCAGATTAAACAAAACAACAAAACACAGACAGTGGAGAGGCACACACATAACACTGGAGATTAATAGAGCACGTTTCCTCTCAAAGTGCTCACTGGGCATCAACAATGCATAAGGGTCCTCATCCACCACTGAGATGTAGCCTCCTCTGAGGCACAGAAACTATACCACCCCTGGGGACATTTGCTCATTCTTGAGGGCAAGGGTAGTTGACCTTTCTGCGGTAGTGGCAGCCCAGAGTTTCAACCCTGCCCCAGTCTCCTACAAATCTTGTACAAGCTAAAGGCAGAACAAATAAAGGCTCTACACTAGAACCCTTCTGGGTTCAGCAGAGCAATTCAACAACTCATGCAACCAAAAGGAGGGGCAGGAGGCTGGGAGGAAAGGCAACAGGCCATAGAGTCTCAGATCTTACAGGGGCTACCCCAATTCTTTTGCTTCTTGTTCTCCTCAAGAGTCTGAACATGGTCAAGGCCTGGTGCAATGCTGAGCTGGAAGCCAGGCTGGCCCTTAATTCAGAAACAGACAGCCCACGGAGGTAATGTCCAGCTCAGTGGCAGCATGCTGAGTCACTGGATGGAATTATCTGAATTCATTATCTGGATTCAAACACATATGCGGCTGTTCATTGTTTAAAAATAAAGGATGTGCTAAAAGGAATGACTTTAATGTCACAAATGTCTATGTTGTCTGTGCAGAAAATGTGTCACAGAGATCTCAATCGCTTTTCCAGGTACTGATATTTCAAGTACCTTGTATCTCACTTAATCCACCAACAATCTTTCGAGGCATGCATTTGTGCTATTATTTCTATTTTCTGTAGAGACAAACAAATGTGGAGGATTTAGTTGCCCCACATTATACAAATAATAAATGGCAAGGCCTCAATGGACAACTAGATGGCTCTGACTTCAAATCTCACGCTGGCTCCATTTCCTGTCTGCTCCATAAGCAAAAATCTGGGAAGCAAGCAGGATTGGGGATTATTCCTGGACCTCTGGGAAGGTAGGTAATCGATGCTGGGGGCATGAGTGCATGAGCATGGAAGAAACCCAGGGACGTGAGAAAGGAAGCAGAGGGGAAACTGGGACAGCAAAAAGAGACGAACAAGAGAGAACAAGGCACAGAAAAGGCAGGTGAGTTCCGAGATAGCAGGCTGGGGTCCTGAGGTGAGAAATCTGATGAGAGGATCAAAAGGGAAACCAACACAAAAGGAGAGTGAAATCAAAGCATGACAGTGAGACCGCTGAAAGCTGATAAATCTGAGCTGAGAGAGTAGAGTCGCCAAAAACGGTAACTGGTGAGACATTTCGACTCTGTTCTTTAAGTTGTCTGTGGCCAATACTACTTATGTAGTAGACTGTACATAACACATAGGCACAAGAGCTCTCACCACCAAGGGTTTGTTGTTTATTTTTAAACATTTATTTATTTATTTTTTTAGTTGCAGGTTGATACGATACCTTTATTTATTTATATTTTTAATGTGGTGCTGAGGATCGAACCCAGAGCCTCACGCATGCTAGGCAAGCGCCCTGAGCCACAATCCTGGCCCCACCAAGGGGCTTTATTCATCCACTCATTAAATGTGTACCAAGAGTGGACTATTGGCTGCACCCTGAAAATAACAAACAAGACCACGTCACAGTTCCTGCCTTCCTGTTTATCCCGCTGTGGTCAAGCCGATAGACTACTGTTGAGTCTGTGACTGACTATTCTAAGAAGAGTGATGGGAAGAGTAAAGAGGGACCCCCAACTCTGTTGGTGGGAGGCTAGTCACAGCTTGACTTGAGCACTGAGGAATTTGCAGAGATTGGCTAGAGACAAGAAAAGGACAATGTGCTCTGGTTAGAAGAAATTTCATTTTTAGCAGAGGCATGGTAACACACAAAAATCTTTGACATCTATTTACCTTATGGGGTATCAGTGTTTCTCTCCACAATCCTCGTGGTGCTAGACATTGAACCCAGGGCTTCCCACATGCTAGGCAAATACTCTGCCACTGAGCACATCCAGATCAAGATGATACAAATAGAGAGAGAAAAACACAGATCTACTGAAGAGGGATGAGTACATAGGTGTCTCTTTACCTTTGAACTTGAAACTCTTGATTGGCTTTAAAGGAATGAAACAATTAAAACCCAGTAAGTCAGACTTTTGTTTACCTTGATGCACAGGTTCTCTCTCTCTCTCTCTCTCTCTCTCTCTCTCTCTCTCTCACACACACACACACACACACACACACACACACTTCTAATCCTAATTTCAGATTCAGTTATTCATACTGAACTTGAAAACTTTCCTACTCCTGCCAGCCAACTGAATCCCAGTCCCTCATGATTTACCTTTCCTCTGACTGTTCACCTCCAGGGCCTCTGCACCAGCTCATGAGCAACTCAGCTAAAACCCTCATCTTGGCAAAGCTCCCTGGGTGACTGAGCTGCCTACTTCTTCTGAGCATGCTTGTACTGAATATATGGCAAACTTAATTGGGACTTGATATGTCATATCATGAAAGCATTCTCCGGCCATTTCATTTATTACTCCCCAAGTGAGTGATATCATCTTTTGCCATCAGTCAGGAATTGTCTCATCTGGTTTCACTTTATATTCTCTGGCACATGGTGGATATTTGATAGATACCTGGAGCTGGCAGGAGGGCACATACATTGGTGCAGAGACAGTGTTCTGGGGAGAGCCCAGGATTTGGAATCAGATTTGTTCCATACATTATACATTTCCTGAGGACCTACCACCAGGTACTGTGCTGCATGCTGGGAATGAAAAGGTCAATGGAAAATAAACAGCTTCTCTATGCAACATGTGCTCACAGTAAGACCCAGGAATGAGGGCGAGATGGGTAAATATGTAAATACACAGAGGTGATTTAATATGGCAAATGTGCCCCAGAGGCCATGGGGCATGAGGAAAGGACAAAGGAGAAGGCATAAGCTAACAGGGCAGGACCAAGAGGCTGTCAGAGATCTTTCCATACATGAAATAATGCTGAGTGGAACTTTGAAGGAGAAACTTTATAGGTGAGGGAGAGGGGATAGAATGAGCCGAGGACCTACTGCATGAAACAACAATACGCTCACGGGAAACTCCCTCTGTTGAAGTTCCTTGCCTACCATATTGAGGTGGCTCCCTCAAACTCTGAGACTCGATAACTCTAGGATGTTGTGAAGATCTAATGATATGACTCACGTGAAAACCACGTTACAGACTGTAAAGCACCGTGCAAATGTGATGTCATATTTACCATTTTGATTGTTTCTACTGAACAGGAGGCAGACTTTAAGGACTCTCTAAGGAATGTCATTGAGTCTGTTTTTCCAGAGACTGGTGATTTGTATTTAGGACGAGCAGGGAGGAATCAACCCATTGAAAATCCAAGGAAGAGGAGCAAAACATAGTTACCTGATTTAGAAGCTGACCAATATAAGGAATAGAAACATGGCTGTATTTACTCTCTTGTATCTCACTTAATCCACCAACAATGTTACAAAGTATGTATCAAAGTATGTATTTGTATAACTATTTTAGTTTTATGTAGGAGCAAACCCCAAATAATATTTTGGTGAACACAGAAAAGTCCTTAACAAGTAATCCAAGAAGCTACTAACAATGTCAAAACTGTTTAACATTTATTTATTCACTATCTCTGGAATATTCAATATATCCAGTTCTTCTGTCTTGGAAGCTAAATACTTCCATGCTTGGAGACCAAGATCTGGATATCGAGAGCAGAGAGAGTTTAGGTAGCAGAAATACTTTTTTTTTTTTTTTCCTGAAGTCACTGGCCACCTTACCTATATACTCCCTCTTCTGAAGAAGCCCCAAAGTCAAGCCAGGGCAGGGCAATTAGTAAGACTCTATAGGAATCCTACATAAGAATTCTTAATGACCATCATCCTGGTCACAACTACTCTCACATTTTTTTATTAATATCAAGAGTTTACTATGTGCCAAGATCTCTTCTAAGGGTTTCACAATAACTCCACCAGGTATTTAAGATCCTAGTGCCACTTGAAGATGTGGAAACCAGGGCATAGACAGGTTATATACCTTACCCTAGGGCATGCAGCTATTAGGTGGGAGAGCTAGGATCCTCATCTAGATCATCTGACTCTGGACTCCACTCTCTTCACTTAGTTATATTTTCTTCCCACCAGAGGCAAGCATCAAGAAGCTATAATCCATCCCACACCGTGTCCTTTCCACTGGGAAGACATGTGGAGGAGACAGGAAACCTTGTATTTAGCAAGTAGTGAAAGAATAAAAACAGACCAAGAGGCCTGTGTCATTTTTAAATCCAAAAGCCTCCTTTGAACCAGTCCTTGACGGCAAAGAGAAAGAATTTCACAGAGAAATTTTCTAACTCTTTCAATATCTAGCTTACTTTATGATTTAAGTTTCATACCAAAGAGAAGTTAAACACATGGGCCCTGGAGATAAAAGACTTGTGTCAAATTCTAGCTTTGCCACTAAGTGCTATGATTAGCTGTGTAACTTCATGTAAGGATACTTGGTTTTATTTTCCTCATCTGTAAGATGGGCTTGATAAATCTATTTGGCATACTTAGCACAGATATAGGGAGGGCTAAGTGTACATAGGAGTGTTGGAGTATCATGCCTCATGGAAAGTGTTAAATAAAGGTTAATTACTACTATTCCATTTTTTTTGCACTTAGCACACAGTAAGGCATCTATGTCACCAACTAAATAATAACATTATTAATGTACTATCCACATCTTTGGAGATATGTAAATAAAGTTGTTTAAAAACATAAAGAAAAGGGGTCATAAACTCTTAAGAGGGACAAGATCCATGAAGAACAATAAATCCTGGGAAAATTTCTAGAAGATGGACTTATAAGCAGTGGTATCCAGTACAGCTGAGTAGCTAAAAATGAGAGAACAAAGCAAAAGAATGGTCCAATGTAGGGATCAGGAAGCATTTCCTGTTATGGATCAAACAGTAAATATTTTATGATTTGTAGGCCATATGGTCTGTCCAACTACACGACTCTTCTGTTGTAGCATGGAAGCGGCATCAGCAATATTTTAATCAATGGGTATGGCTGCATTCCAGTAAAACTTTATTCATGAAAACAGGCAGCAGGTTGGATTTGGCCTGCAGGAACTATAGGTAACAGACCTCTGGTCCAACAGAAGTGTCATAAATGAACATCATTAATAAATTGTAGTATCAAGGTCTAGGAATGACATACATAATATTATATTTATTATATATATGGTACCTATGATTTTATATATAATATATGCGATACATATACATATACACATGCATATATGTATGTATATATGTAAATATGTCCATTCAAATAACCCTTACAATAATGGCACTCATTTTTATTCAATATATTTTCCCAAGTGGAAGGGGATGGGATGAAATTTTAACCAGAATGCTGGAAATTATATATATATTATATTATATATAGGCCTGGATATAGGTGAGCATGAGGTGAGCATGGTGATAGTCACCGTGTGTGTGTGTGTGTGTGTGTGTGTGTGTGTGTGTGTCTTTGCGTGCATGTACACATGCATATTATGGCTGAAAAAAATGTCAAAATAATCATCCTGATGAAATGAGAATAAAACTAAAAATGAAGAGACCTGGGTTCTTGTCACTGATTAGCTGTGTAATCTTGGGCAAATTATTATCTCTGAACCTCAGTTTCTTCTTTGTAACTTGGATTTAGACTAAATAGGAAGTTCCTTTTGGCTTTAAACATCGATTATTCTAAAATATTACACAAAAGCATGTTAACTGTTGGACACTTCATGTATTCTACTGTGTTTCCTACAGATGATTTAAGGAGACTGAATTGAGTCAACCAGAACTGTCACAATTTTAATTGGATTAAAAATAACTTTAATAAGTAATTTATCCAGTAGTTTGTAATAATCATATAATTAAGTAATCACAGGTATGTCAGTTCAATCTTAAAGGTTCTTACAATAGAGTGGCAAGTGTACAGAATAAGGTACCATAAGATCTTATAGTCACTTGACAAAGTTTTATTTCATGATTACAATTTCTTATTTAATGTTATAATTTCAAATTTAATTTATTGACTTTTGTGGAACTTTCATGATGAGATTAGGTAAGATAAATTATTTTTAACATCTCAAGAGATTTGCCTTCCTAATCAATTTACTTATGCCTGTTTAAAAGAAGACTATTCACCAAGGGAAGCAAAATAACCAATTTGGGTATCAAAATATTTTCAGTGAAGGTCACATATCTAAATTGTCCTAATTGTGAAGCAGGCACAACTGGCAGGGCTCTTATCTATGACTGAGATAGCCTCAGTTGGCTGAGAGTCTGGAAACTTACAGAGCACACTGTTCATCTACTTGAGAGGGACCAGAGGTTGGATTTAGAGACAGAGGTGAGGGACAAGCTGCCCCATCCAGAGGCAATTCCGATGACAAGGCACTGTTCCTTATACCACAGGTTGCCTCTGCACACCTTCAGGCTGACCTGGAGCCCCTCGTTAATTCAATTCTGAGCATTTCTCCAGTAGAAGCAGACAATAATGCAGACACGGATAAAACTGTACCGCAATCGTGTGAGTGAACTAATGTCCAATGGGGATTGTGCTGAGCCCACCAAACTCATTTCACTTGTGACCTAATCATCTCTCAAACTGGCCCCCTGTGGATATGAATTTATTAGGTTGGAGAATTCTTAAACAATTACTCTTGGGCCTGGGAAACATGCTTTTCATCAAGCCTGGGCATGCAGGACATCTTCTCCAACTGGTTCTAACCACCTCACCTCTTCCAATCCCCCACCCCATGGGAAAAGTACAATCACTGTGGCTACTAAAAAGATAGAGTGGCTTTTCATAATAAGTCCCATAAGTATCCACAGTGTGAGCTGTTTCTTTGTCAGACATCTCTGTAGCAAATCCTAAGGTCCAAGAAGGAAGGATCTACTTGCCCACTTAGCTTATATCTGTATCCAAACCTTCATTCAGAAGAACGTAATCCTTTCTACTCCTTTGGAAGGCAGAAAGAGTTTAGTGAAAATAAGATAGACTAGAATGATAGAAAGATCTATTTTTTAATCCTGGCTTTATGACTCATCTGTGTGAATTTGGGCAAGTTTACTTGACTTCCCTAAGCTGTAGTTCATTGGCAGGAAGGGAATGGTAACAGTACTAATAGCATTATATAAATTATGGAAACACTACCTACTGCATTCACAGGGCAGAAGTGACAATTAATAAAAAGAAAAGTGCTTAGCACAGTGCCGGGCACATAAGTACTTAAAAAAACAGTAGCTTTTATTATTATGGTGGTTTTGGTTTGACCACCTTGCAATAGAACTCTAATTTGATACAAGCAGGATACTGGAGACCATTCTGTATGCAGTATCCACTAGGTGCTCATTAGAATCTGAATAATTCAATGACTCATAAACTTAGCTCATGAATATTGGAATGAAAAAATATTTATCAATTTCATGTTAAACTGAAAACAGGCCTAGACGCTGCATGGCTGGTTAACTTACAATCCTTCTGCCAACAGATGAAGAGAACAAATTTCTCTTTTTCCCAGTTCCACTATCTACCAGAGAGTTGAATTGGGAAGATTTTGCTGAATTTCAGATAAAACATTTTGTGAGAGATTTTGGAGGAGATTATCAGTATCACAAACATAGTAGGGTAACGACTTCTTTTTCATAAGGAACCTACCCTGAATTAATTCCTAAATCTTTCTAGAATTAGAAACAGCATTTTATAATATATGGTCATATAAAAATCACTGCACTAGATTTTTTCCTCTTGTCTGTGAAATAAGGGCTCTAAATTAGATGTCCCTTAAAGTTGGCTTCTTCTTTATAATTCTAGAAGAATATTTAGAATTATATCTACACAGATTATTCCACATATAGAAAATAAATTCCTTGTCCAGCTACAGGAGCTGGGGAAAATGCAGGCATTTTTGTCTCTGACCTTGCCACAAAAGAAACCAGAAGCTTCCACAAGGAGAGAAATACTTAGTACACACAGAGACACACCAGAATGCAAACCCCACATCAAAATGCTGCTAGAGTTCATAACTCAAATTTCTTTATCCTGTAGCTGCTCAGGGACCCCATTAAATTGTTTTCCACAAATGCCATGAGGTTTGAACCATTTGTTATAACATTTGAGTCATTTATAAGATATTTTGATCCGACAAATCTGGAAGTAGCTGTCTAAAGTAAAAATACATGACTAATGTCAGCTTCATCTCGTTTCAGATCAAAGCAGGGAACATTGTGGAGTCCTACAAAACTTTCCTAGGGTGTTGAATGGATTTCTTCACTTCTCTGTGTTGGAAGGAAAACCTGCTGCGTCGTGGACTATACTGACCTCACTGGAAAAGAGACGCTCTACAAATCTGATGTGAAAAAGTATTTTCAAACTCACGAAGCCATCCAGCTTGGATCCAAGATTTGAAATTAACATGGTATTGAAAGTGTTCTAAAAAAGAACCCAAATTAACATAGAAAAGAGGACTAAAAATTTCTTTAAGCTGGTGCTGTTCACTTACTGCAGAGGCCTTCTTTCTGTCACAGCGGTAAATGACACAAAGCTAATATAAAAGGGAATCTGTTCAAAATTCGTTGCAACGTAGAATGATGCCACTCAGGCCATGCTGGGTGGACCAGCAGCATCCAGGAAAACTGGAAGTTGGACCAGCTTTATCTCAGACCTAAAAGAATCAGAACTTCTCAGAGTAAGATCCAGACCCAGTAATAGAGTTTTAACAAGTTCTGCAGGTGATTCTGAGCCATGCTACAGTCTGAGAAGCATGGAAGCAGAATTCTTCACAGCAAAAGCATTCATTTGCTATCACAGTACACATCCTATGGGGGATTTTTTAAATACAATAACAAGTGTTCTTGCTACCAAAGCATGCTTCAATTTCTTTGTCCTTTCTTAAGTTCAGATGCTTTATTTATTTCCCCATAGAATCCTTGGCAGAGCTCACTGCCTATCAGTGAGCAGGGCTCTGTTCATTTTAGTCAAGTCTTTATCTGCCACTTTTTTTAATGCACAAGGAACTGGTGGGTATCGTCTGTAGCCACTAAAGACAATACAACAGCACATTCAATGATAACATCCACTAAACCATTCCAAAAAAGTCACCAAAGGTATCTTTTAAAATATATAGAGATTTTTGTGGCTTTGTCCTTTGATCTTGTTCAGAAATTTGGCCTTTTCTTATTGATTAAATTGCAATTTTTCTAAAACAGCTTGTAATTGAATTATCCAGGGAAACCTGCCGAAAGGGATCAAAAGTGATGGAAATAAAAACGGGAAGTTGTATAATTTACAATATAAATGATTTGGTTGCTGAGGTTTTAATCAAATCAAACAGAGCCATAAAATAACAGGTGATTGAATTACATGGAAAGATAATGCATTGGATTTGAAGACCCTGATGCTTCTCTGCAAAGTCTGTTGAATTCACAACTGGCTGTCTGCATCTCTCCTGGGAGATCTTGCTCTCAAGGGACCCCACCCCGCTTGCCTCGGGGGACCTAAACACAGGGCAGAAAACCTTCTTGAAAAAAAAAATGAAATGATACTCAAAAAATAAAGGAACTATGAAACTGAGAGCTTCTGGTATACTAGCTACTGAGCACCAGCTTAAAAAACCAAACAACAAGGAACCACCAGAATGAGCTGCCATGTCTGCCTAAGAAAATGCTCAGCTAAGGTCATTAGCTGTCCCCACTCCCACCGGCCTAAGTGTACACCAAAATACATCCAAGTAAGAAGAAAAAAAAAAAAAGGAGTTTTTAGTACATTGGTAAAGCAGAACAGATAAACCTTCCATCAATTGCCCAAGGGGGCCTCTTTTGCCTTACAATAGTCTAAATTCTTTATTAGTACTCTAATAAACCTATGTCATGCACAGACATTTACATCAGAAGGGACAGGGGTGGTTTGCCAGTAAGCCTGGGTTACACAATCAATCAAAGAATTGATAACACCACTAAACCTGAAAAGTTTAAAATCTTCCCACCTGCAGAGAACATCAATGTATCTTTCCTCACTCGTGGCTTTCAGAAGCAGACAATAGCAATATTAACACTTTACCCATGTATTATTTCAAGAAAATGAATTCCATATGACATAATGCTGTTAGTCATCGCTATGAGAAATTGGATGTCCTTTTCAAAGTTATTGTTGATACCTGGGCAAAGCCAATGTTTTCCCCCCCCTGGGAACTGGAAGTGATTTAATTTCTTGCTCTGGGGAGAAGGAGGGAACTTTTGGCTACTGAACTTTCCAGACAACCTCTGAATCATAGTGGCAATTGTGAAAGCAGTAGTGAGAAATAGAAGCCTGAATTCCTTTCCTGGGGTCTGGTTTTGATGGATGTGGAGGCCCCTAAAGGGTGGTGGAGACAAGGTTTAAGCAAACATGTTTTAGGGCACAGATTTTGAAAATTGAGTACCACTGTCCCACCTGCTGTGCTTCATTTCAGAATCCACAGCCATCATTAGCAGAGAACAAACTGCTTTTCCAACCGCACACCGCATCGCACTGCTCCAGCTTGTGCTGGAAATTGCAAAAGTCTTATGGAGGAGCATGTCCTGAGAGCTCCCTCTCCTTGTCAGACCTTTCTGATTTGTATTAACCTGGAGTGTGCGGGGGAGGGGAAGGGAAAGTGTGTGCACACATTGGTGCAGAATATAAAAGCTGAGGAGAGTGGACTTAGGACTTGACGCTATGTGTCCTATTTAAAAATAAATATATAGACTAACTCAAGAATCCTAACTCCTCTTTCTTTGAGTCTAATTTGGCTCAGAATAGACTAATGACAAACAACCACAGCTACAGATTGATAGAGCTATCTATAATAGGTTCTATCTCATAGGCTCAGAGAGTCAGAAGGAACTGACAAGGATCATGCCCAAATATCATGGTATCAAGGTAGATCTCTCAACATTAGTTCAGTGATCTTGTCAGTATGTTCCTTCCTGGCAAGTACCTATTAAATGGTGCAAGGCCCAAAAGAATCTCAACCTACTCCTCCAGGTCTCCCTGAAACTAATTTATACCCAGGCATCCCAGTTTGGAGTCTCTAGATCATGAAACCCACACCCTTAATTATATGACTGTTCTGCACACGAGGGAATTGGAAGAGAGAGTTGAGGAGGACAATAAAATAAAAATTAACATTCAGGCTTCAGTTCTGTCTCCTACCAATTAATGGTCAAATCAGGGCAAGTCTGGGCACTCGGTTTTCTCATCTGTAAAATGGGATGGGTGAGGAAGAGAAAAGTAGGCCAAATGTTTGCCAGAGTCCCTTCCAGTTCTTAGTTCTCTTTCCTCCTTACTCTTGAAGAGTTCACATGCTGAATGGTGAAATCAGATATTAAAATGTAAAAAGTTAAATAAAAACAAAGGAGTCACTAACATAAGATAATTTGCTGAGAGAGAACACAAAGCAATATATCATTAGGAATCAATAATAATAATAATAATAATAATAATAATAATAATAATAATAATAATAATGCCTTTCGTGCCACATCCTTAAGACTTCAGAATCCTTTCTCTTATGTGTAGGACATAGTCTCAGTTAAAAAAAAAATCAAATAACCCTTTAAGGTTAAATAGAGCTAACCCACTTCTTTCCCTAGATGGACAACCAGGCCATGACCTCCTCAATCACTAAATCACCCCACCTTCCCGCAACACAGAACCCAAGGTAGTAGGGGCTCCCATTGGCCCAACAATGAATGAACAAACACCCAGGGCTGAGAGTGTGCCCAAGTCTGGCCAGATAAGTGGCTGTGGTTTTAGATTCCTGTACACACCCAGTCCTCTGTTCCCCTCTAGATGTGATTTTTCTCCTCTCAGCCAGAATTAAGGGAAGCCTAGGAAATTATGTGGTTCATGACAGCAACCAAATGTACCTTTTAAAGATAGTATACGCTCTCATACAGCCAGTACCAGTGTTCCACTGCTCTCCCCTTCCTGGCCTTTGGCAGCCTGTTTATTCTGTGGTTTGTGTGTGTGTGTGTGTGTGTGTGTGTGTGTTGACTTCCTGGATACTGTGAATTCTCTCCAGAGTTATTTGCACTTTTCAGTGAAAGAGAAGGACACTTTCTGGAGGCTTTTGGATTTACATGGCATAAAACAGCATGTTGAATCAACCTGGGCTTGGCTGGCTCTCCCTCCTCAAATTTATATCATCTTACTTAATATAACTCTATGCTCCTTTTTCGGTACCACTTTTCTCATTCCAGGTTCTGAAGGGAATGCAAGCCTCACCTCTGCAGCCACTTGGTAATGTATCTGGAAGTGATGATGTGTCACGTAATTATAAGAACAGATATGATTTTGTTCTGAATTAAATAACAAGAGCTGTGTGTGCAGCTGGCTCCTTTGCCCAACAAAACTGCTTGTAAATTTTACTCTGCTCCTTTGGCTGGGAAGGCTTCTTTGCTGGCTTTGCCATAACATGGGAAATACAGGAACCTAAATGCAGGCTTCTCCTTCCTGGAGGGACAATGGCAATATTATTTGCTATGGAGACTAGGAGGCTGAATGAAACCTTAGCAAACTTTTCCATGGCAAGCTGAGTGCTCTCATGGAAGAGTCCCTTGGCAGCAACATAAACCTCTCAGAGTTTGATGGAAATAGGGGGAATAGGAAAGGAGAGGCTTCGTTTTACAAAAATGACACAGATCCCTCACATCTCAATCTAATTATACATCAAAACCAGAAAAGTGTGTGTGTGCACTATGAACAAGAAAAGACAAAGTACAAAACAATCTATATGCAAAATCAGAAGCAAAAGAGAATGGAACAGTCATAGAAAAACAACTCTCTCGAAGTAAATCTTAATATTTAGTAGACAAAGAAAGCAAGAAAAATTCACAGAGCGAACCAGATAATTGGAATCCTAAAAAATTGAAAAGAAACTTCATATTCCGTGGTCAGGTCATGTTCTAGAATGAAGGAGAAAGGCTAAAACTGAATTGGAATTCCATCTGAAAAGGAAAACACAGAGTCTTCTATTGTTAAGTAGGTGGTAAAAAGAATAACCTGACTATGCTTGGAAAGAAACCACAGTGAGGATTTCAGAGAATAGAATAGGAGGGAGTAGATGTCTTTAGGATCAAAAGGACTGAAAATATTGAGCTGGTTTCACTGGCCACAAATGAACAGACATGAAATTTTCAATACTTAACTTCAATGTCCAGTTCTTTTAGTTCTCACACAAGATGGCAGTCTAAGGTATTCATTTCTAGTTCTATTTAATCATGAAGAGATATTACTAGAAATACAAAGGGGGGGGGGAAACAGGAAATTCTGTGACAAGACATTTTTCCTCTTTAGTCATTACTGCAAAACGATGTTCCAGTTAATGACGAAGCACAAATACGAAGGTGATCCCACAAGATTAGAGTGAAGGTGGAACGTTCCTGCCACCTAGCATTTTTACTGTACCTTCTTTATGTTTAGACATGTTTAGATTACACAAATACCACCATATTACAATTGCCTACAGTATTCAGTATAGTATCAGGCTGTGCAGGTTTGTCTTCTAGGAGTAACAGGCTGCACCACTAGTGTATAGCAGGCTGTATCATCCAGGTTTTGTTAAGTACACTCTATGATGTTTGAACAATGCTAAAATCACCTAATGATATATTTCTCAGAACTAATTGTTCACTGACACATGACTATACTAATTTCTCTCTGGTAACCAAAGCATTGCATTCTAGCCTTACATTCCGTATTTGGGCTAACCTCCCAAGTACACCAGAACTCTTACATGTTTGGGTGAAAGTGGGGGAACCTAACACACTCCTTAAAATTCCACAAAATGAACATCAAAGTCCATCTCAGACCCATGACATTTCACGTGACAAGGTATAGACAACTCTTCATATAACTCCTCAAAGAACAGGATGGATTTTCTTTTCCAAGTTTGAGTTTATTGCTGATGTCATCTGGCCTGATTAGACTCTAAATGATAACATCTAGATGACAAATGATTAATGATGATTTTGAGAAAGTGAATAATGAAATAACTTCAAAGTCAACAAGAAGAGGAATAAGAACTTCTAGAGTGCAAAGAAAATGAAAGCACAGAACATGCAGTGCCTACTTCAAGTACGGCAAAGAAAGTGAGAGATTACCTTCCTATGCAGTAATTTACATTGATATAAATTTTTCTCCTTGTGATATTCACCATGGGATAGTCCAAAAATATTCGATGATCATTATGATCACCAAAATGCAAGGTTAAGTGAATGCATAGCATGTGGCTTCTGGTCCTAGTATACACTGGATAGCTGTTAGTCGACTATATCAAAACAGAATCTGTAGATTTATTTTATTTAGTAGAAGATGGTTGGTATAGAAAAATGACAGACTTTGATGTAGTAACCAGCATATATTTGTTAATATTTAGTGGAGAGTGTTTAATATAATAAAAACAAGCATATAAATAAAAAACTCATACATTTAAATGTAAAATATAAGGAAAGAATCTTCCTCTTATCCTTTCACTTAATCACTTAGTATCTTTCACTTATATATACATGGCATCATGGATTGTAGAATGTCATATATTTATATATCGAATTGGAATGATGGGGCTGGGGTTATGGCTCAGTGATAGAGTGCTTACCTAGCATATGTGAGGTACTGGGTTCAATTCTCAGAACCACATGTAAATAAATAAAAGTGCATTGACAACAACAACAAAAAAAAAATTAAAAATGGAATGATATCTCAAGCTTCTGTAGTGAGCAGTCATTCATTCAACAAATGTTTACTGAGCATCAGCTATGTGCCAAGCTCTTTCTAGGATTGGGGGATAGAGCAACAAACAATACAGGTAAAACTCCTGCCCTTATAAAGCCTGTGTCTGATTTGGAGAGACGGGTAATAAACAAATAAGTAAATAGGCTGGATTTCAGTTTACAATAAAGGTAATGGTGGAAAATAAATCAGGGTAAGAAGGAGGATAGGATACGGCAGGGCATCAGAGTAAGAAGACGTTTTGGTCTTTATACTGGGTAGTCAGAGAAATCCTACTGTAAGATACCATTTGATCAAGAGGCTCAAGAAAGAAAGAGAACATGGAAAGGGGGCAGTGGGAAGAACTCTGGAAGAGAGAAAGGTAACACAGAGGTCCTGAAGAAGGGTTACTCTGGCATATTTCAACAGCAAGGAGGCCAGTGAGCCAGAGGAGGATGGATAACTGAGATGGTATCAGGAAGTGAAGTCAGAGAAGAGAGGAGGTACAGGACAACCATAAGTCATCTTGGAGGCCACTGGACATCAGTCACCTGGACACAACTGTGTGTATACGTTGAACTGTGTATTCTTGACATTCAGGTGACATGAAATAAATTTTCTAATTTGAAAAATGTATTCTTTTTCCATGTTTTGAATAAATAAGCCAACAAATAAGACAAAAAAATCTCGCTGATTTGAGTATGGCTGAGTTATTTTTAATTTAATTTTTGGAAACTAATTTTTAACCCGTATACTGAAATTCCATTTGTGTGATAAGGGAGTGCAGATGGGCTCCTGGGGGATATGGAAATTAATCCCAGTTCTGCTGAAAGACCTTTGATAACTCATATGTTATTTTACCTCATGTGCATTTCTAGCAAGTGGGCATTCTTCAAAACTTTCTGATGAACATGTCTGTAGGGTATCAAAACAGATTGCTAAAGTTGGAATAAAGAAACTTGGGTTTTTCTCTAAGAGTACCCAACTTTTCTCAACTTTCAACCATCAATCGTAGACCTACTATGTGGCTAAATATTTATATCAAGCCACCAATTTTAGCTACAGGTTATAGTTCTTACACATTAATAAATATGAAGCTTCTAGTGTTAATGTTTCACTTTCTGATATGTATTCCTGATACAGGAATAACACATTCCCAGTTCAAAATTACTGAGAATGCTGGGACCATGAAACTTAAGTAACTGCTATGCACATTAACTTGGTATTCTTGCCAAACTTCCATAATTTTTACATCATGCATTGAAGGCAAATATTTGGATAAGATATTTAATTTATTTGAGAGAGAAACATAGATTATTGCTTGTTTCCCCATACATTCTCTCCTTTGTTTGAAACATTCTTCTTCCACTTTTGTTTAAGTCCATTCTTACCCTGCAATTCTTGGCTTTCTTCCAAGTGTGGGTTACTGGGTTTTCCTCTCAGAGGACCCCTCAACATCCTAGTCCTCTGCTATCATAGCATAAATTGCAATTGCCTACTTACTTATCTGTAACCAAAAGATTCTAAGAATCACTCTGTAGGACTTTTATTTTGCACCATTGTTTTCTGATGGCCAAAAAATTTGCTAACACATAGTAGGTGCTGAATAAGTATTTGTTTAAATCAGTCTTAAAAGATCCAACTCTGAATAGGGAATTGAAGAAAAATATATGAATTCATAAAATCCTCTACTTACATTTAACAATTTAATTCATTTAATTCCACTGCAGAAGGGCTGTTACCCTTTGAAATGGCCAGACAATTTAAAATGCTACATAGGGACTGTTAGAGAATTTCCATCCCATATGCCAAGGAAGCTAAGTAAACCAGTTTGTTCTGCATATGATTAGAAATATAAAAGTCTTGGGAATCACATTTCTTAAAGCTCATGCCAGCTTTTATTGTTGGTAGTTTTGTAAATGCATTGCATATCCTATGGTATTTGTGAAGTCTTCAAAGTACATGCAATATAAAAACCTTCTGCCAAGCACAATAACACACAACATAAGAAAAAAGGCCTGGCAATGTAAGTCAGTTCACAGAGGAATTCAAGATGGTAGCCTGCTCAATTCTTGCTACATATAATTGGGCTCTCATTTATGATCAAGGATGCAACTCAAGATTCATTGGTAGCTCATTCCCACCCCACTCCCCAAAAAAGATGAGACTTGAGATATTAGGGCTACTTCAATTTTCCATACTGTCTGCACGGAAAATTTTAGAAGCAATGGTCAATATCCAATGTGGTGTGGGTGACAGTAAATGCAATTGTGGATGGATATTCATTTTGAACACTGTATTCATATCTACATAACATAATTTATGGATAAGACTGTTGCTCATGAGATCATATTAAAAATGTTTAGGTATCATTTCCACCAACTAGCTTTTAGCAGAACAATTAGTCCTTTACAGTTGAGTTATGAATGTTTATTTGTACACAAACATAAATTGTTCCTTCAAAGGAAGAAAATGAAAGGTAAAGAAAAAGGATGAACAAAGCAGAATAGGAAAAAAGATTCAGTTGGGAGTAATTGCCCTCCTTCAGCTTTCCCTTCAATTCATCTTTTCTGGCAAGGGTCACATTTTTTTTCCCATGTGTCAAGTCATATTTCTCATCAGGCTCTCTGGAACATGCATTTTTTTTAAAAAAAGAATCACATTTGTAATGAGACTCAATAAACCATATAACAGGATGTAAGGCTTTTCCCCATTGCCATGTCCTTTCTTACTCCAGAGCAAAGAACAGCACAACATGGCTTGCAGAGGGTCTGTGTCAGTGGGTTATACTGAACACACCACAGCTGCAGAATCCAAAGGTGTCATCCTATCTTTTCTGATCATTTATTGAGCAACTTCCACGTGTATGATGTTTTTCATACATTATCTCTAATTCTTAAAAGATAATGTTCTAAGGCCTGAATGTTACTATAGACATTATAAGTATTTTGTCTCTGAGTTAGTATGTGCCTCAACTGGCATGGAAATGCAAGGCATTTAAATATATGTGGCTAAAATTACAGTATTACATTATGTACCCCAGCAAGTGTTGTTATAATTGTAAATATTGTTAAATGGCTCTGTAAATACCTCATTTATCTCTTTAGGAAGACAAAAGCAACTCCTTTTAGGTTTTTAATTTACATTTTTTTTCTACCATGTCCATGATTTTATGGACATTACTGGCTCTATTCTGATAGCTGTGAGAAGTTTACAGAATATCAATCTTCAGAGAGCTTAATACATTCTATTATCTATTTATTTTTAAATTTTTGGTACCAGGGATTCAACCCAGGGGTATTTAACAACCAAGCCACATCACTAGCCCCCCTTTCTATGTTTTATTTTGAAACAGGGTTTCACTAAATTGCTAGGGCCTTGCTAAGTTGCTGAGGCTGGCTTTGAACTTGTGATCCACTTGCCTTCTGCCTAAGCTTCCTGAGCTGCTGGGTGACAAGTGTATGCTGCCATACCTGATTATATTATTTGAAGTAATTGTTTGGATTATAGCTCATGATAAAGATAGTGGTGCTGATAGTATAAATGGTGTAGTTGCTATGTAAGCAGCTGAGTTTGGAGTATGTTAGACACTCCATGTCCCTGAAAGTTTCCATAATTTCTGGATGAGATGATCTTAATTTAATCAAGACCCCAGGGGCAGTGGCTCAATGTGCAGAACAGAAACTGACAAGAGGTAGATGCTTTTATGGGTTGGGGACAGCTCATGGTAAGTTATCAGAATAGTACTGAAAGATGACAATCAGGAAGCTGGGATCTTTTACCACATGGTATTCCATAGATTTAAGGAAAGAGACTTTGAGATGGTAAATCAGTAAAGAGAAGAATTCAACAAGACATGTTGAAAAGGAAAACAACTGTTCACTTGGTAAAAGGAATGAGGAAGACATAGAAAAGGAGCCAATATGGGGGGAATTCTCTAGAAAACAAAGATAGAACTTAGCTTTGCAACCATTTTATTTGGGCTAATGGAAAAAACACACATGATCTCACTTATATTCAGAATATTAGAAAGTTGATCTCAAAGAAGTCGAAAGTAAATGGTATTTATGGAAAACACAGAGAGTAGGTGGAGGGTGCCGTGAATTGGTCAATGAGCACTAAGTTACAGTTAGACAGGAGAAAGAAGCTCTACTGTGGTACTACACCATAGAGTGACTAGAGATAGTGACCATGTACTCTATACCCCAGAAAGCAAGAAAGGATTGTGAATATTTTACCATGAAGAAATGCTAGATTGAGGAGATACATATGTTTAACCTGATTTAAATATTATATAACATAAACACACATGAAAACATCATGCGGTATCCCATAAGTGTGTACAATATTTCTGTATCACTTAAAAATTCATGAAATCAAAGACGAAACGAAGACTCCTTTAGAAGTGAACACAGACCAGACGGCAGATCAGAACAGAGATCTTCATACTGCAGAACAGAACAGGAACTAAGTTTTAGTTAACAATTAAGATGATGATCAAAGGGGCAAGGGAGTGGAGCTCAGCAGCACTTGCCTAGCACGCCCAAGGCCCTGGGTCTGATCTTCAGCACCACAAATACATAAATATATATAAAAAATTAAAATTAAAAAAGAGATGATTAGAAACCTCCATTTGAATGATTTAAATGTTAGGGAACTGATAGAAAGAAAAGATCCTTCTCTACTGACAGAGGTAAGGAAGAAAAAGAGAGGAGAAAGATAAAGTGTTTTTAAAAACGAGAGAGGGTAAAAATACACATAAATGAGAAGTAAAGATCAGAAGCAGAAAACAAAAACTAAACCAAAAAGAATGAGTTTTGGTGGATTATCACCCCAATATTCCCACCACTCCTAGCAGTCAGTTGCTTTTGATTTAACAGACTTTTAGTCCGTTCTTCCTGTGATGTTAGAATAGGCAAAAATCATTTTAATGCCAATGTAGATTTGGGAACCTATAAATAATATTTTATTTTTTTATACTACTCTTGTGATTGAATTTAATTTTTGGATGGGGAGTAACTGTATGAATTAGATGAAATAATGACACTTGAGCTCATTAGAGGATTTAGTTACTTGTTCCTTTCCTGAATAGTGAGATACTTTATATTTTAAAATATAAATGTGCTCTAGAGGAAGTTTCAGATACAGTTACCTCTGTTTTGTGAAGATTAACACCTAGCATATGACAGTCCGAAACAGCAGTTAAACATGGACATCCTGAGCCTTGAAGGAGCGCCTCTGAGAGCTTGCTTTTCTTCTTGGAGCTGCTGCAGGCTCTACCTGCTGCGGAGGTTCAGAAACAACTCAGGACTATTAACACCCCAGTCATGAACCTGAAATCTCAGCACAGGGGCTGTTTTCCCAGGCTCAAGAAACATGGATGCCGGAGGGGAGACCAATATAAAACAAGGAACAGAAAGAAACCAAATGGTAGTATTCATAAAGGCAGGTGAGAGAGAGTTTTAACAGGAAAGATGCAACATGTTGTGTTGCTGTTGTTGTTGCAATAAATATTTAGTAGAACATATTATTTTATAAAATAACTTTAGAGAAAATGGTAAACTTTTAGGAGAACAGCAGCTGTGGATTTCAAATTCACCTTCAAATACTATTGCCCCTCAGAGATAATAAATCAAGCTATTTATAGATTATGCAAAATACGTATTGCCAAGCTACTAACCTTTTAGGTAACCACTATAAAGAGAGATATAACTGCTTTTATTGTTAACTTCAGTCTTCAGACATCCTCTGCTTTACTTTTTATTTTTCCACACAAAGAAAACCTTCATTAAAATAATTTCTAATTCTGATGATGGACAAATGGGATATGTTTAGCACATCACCTCTAATTCACATATAAGAATTATTTTTTAAGGAAACAAAGTACATATTGATGTATCTTCTAGTAGCTCACATTAAATATCAGAATCACAAAATAATTTCTCAATGTAAATGAAAGAGAAAATTTTTTAAGCACTAAATGTATACTTTTACACATTTTAAATATCAAATGTGTATTTGATATTTTTATTTTTAAAATTTTTTCTAATTAGCAAGGAAATGGCTCCATTCCTATGAAATATTTCAAGCCATTTTTGTTGAATATTCTTCAGGCCAAAGGACCTCATAGTGACCCTTCAACTCTTACTATGGCCTGAATGTCTTCTTCTATCCATAGGTTTACATATAAACCTAGTTTAGATTTGTTACAAGTGAAATATTTTTGGAAATAATAGTCTACCCAAACCAAGAAATTCTGCTTGGTGTTACCTTGCCCACATAAATTTGCCTCAAAAAGTTCTAGCTCACAACTAAAAAGTTGAAAAAAACTAATGTAACAAACATCCAGGTCAGACAAGAATCCCATCTCAAGAAGTCTGCCTAGCGTTTCTATGAATGAGGCCATCGTCCCCTTCAGCAATTCTTAAAGGAAATGACAGCATGGTCTCAGAAATGTGTCTTATGCTGGTCATGTTGGGTCATGCTCATGTCACTAGAAACATGACTGATTCACCTGTACCAACTTCTAGATGGTTCTGCTGCCCTGATTAGATGTGGAAAAGCAGGCTAAGGGTTTTCTCTGGTACCTTATCTTTTTTTTTTTCTTTTTTCGTTCTTTTTTTTTTTTTTTTTTTAAGCACATAGAAACTACTTTTGAAAGGCATCCTAAAGGGAAATGTGTGGCTTTACATTCAGAGATACCCAAGCCTCCTACTAAAAATGCCACTACTTGCTATTCTTAATTATTTATTTAGCGGTGCTGGGGATTGAACCCAGGGCCTTGTACATGCAAGGCAAGCACTCTACCAACTGAGCTATATCCCCAGCCCACTACTTGCTATTTTTAAAGGCCTTTTTTTTTTCACCCACTTCCTAGATTTTAAAAATAAACCCCCCTTATGTGGTACTGCATTTCTCAAAAGAAAAATCCCAACTCTGTGGATTTGATTGGTTATGTATGGCTCGGTGATTGCTGGACACCAAATTGTTAGGTGCCTTTCTAAAACTCCCTTCTGTTTTTTGTCTTGTATATGGTACTGTAACCCTGAAGCTTCAGTTTCATAAGAAATCAGTGAGGAAGGGCAATAACAATGGGGAGAATGTAAGAGAAATGCAATGAACCCTTGATTCCTTTATTTTCTTCTATTCAGACTTCGGAAGACAGAAGCAAAACAGACATTGGAGTTGGGCAGAGCAAAAAGAAACAGAGAGTAGACATTCTTCTTTTTATGCCTCACTGTGAGAAGGCTATCTGAGATAAACAGAAGTTGTAAGAAACCAAGAGAAGTGAAAAAGCAAGCATCCACACAGCAGGACCATCCACAAGTTTGAGAGTGCGGGGTACTATTTAGTCCACGCATATCGCTACTAATATTGGAGGGAAGTGCATCATTAATAACCGATTAAAAGGTCTCTGTTATAATTGGTTAAAAGCCTGCCTCAGGAGTAAATACCAGGTTTCAGTAAATCCAGAGGCACAGTCCAATCAAAAGCCATGCTGAAACAGCTTCATGTGGTCACTGGCCACAGGTTACTGAGGATTTACCTGGCGATTAAGTGTGCTGCAGCTCCCAAGCCATCTCAGACCATTTCTCTCTCTCCTCCCTTGGCTGGGGTACTATAACGAAGCTGTATGTTTAAGCACTGTGGGAATATGGGGGTCTAAATATGTTTTATCCTCTTCCTTTTAAAAAAATGTTTAAAGCTTGAAATTCATAAGGATTTGAAGGGTATTCACAAAAGAAAGGTAGTATACTAACAGCTCTCGAATTTAGTCTTCAATTTTTTTGCTGGGGACCCTTTATAGAATCAAATTAAAAGGGTCCTAATAATCTCCGAGTTCTGATTCTGGAAATGAATAAAGTTTGGACATCGTGCTCTTTTTGATAATATTTTTCAGGAAAGTTAAATGTCTAAGTAAATTTTGACTGCATGCATATAGTCACTTGTTCAAAGTTTTTCCTACAGTGTCAATGACTTGCTCCTATAATTTTTTTTCATGTGACTACACAACTTCTTTAACCCATCACAGCAGTCTCTTTCTACATGTGTATGTATAATATTAATTTTTCACTTATTAAATTAGGAAAACAGGCATCCCATGTTTTAAATAATAGTAGAGCAACAACCAGCTTTTATTGCATAAGAATGTTTCTCACCCTTGAAATTTTACAATTCAGAATGAATCTCCCTCAGAGGCTGGATCTATATAGGTATAGATTTGCACCCAGTCCCCTTACCAACTTCTCTAGGGCTCCCCAGCAGAAACATCATTATTCCAGCTTCACAGCCCCATCAGAAATCCGGGAGGCAACTTGTTTTTAGACACCCAGGCTCCAAACACAAGCCCTCAAACAGAAACTGGATGATGCACAAGTCACTTCCTTCCCACGGGGTCATCTGTGGAGGGCCTGGCCTACTCTGTGGTCTCACACAACAGGCACATGGACGAAGTGGACATATCAAGACCCGCAGGGATTATGCAATATTTGCAGCACACATAATACCACTGTTGAAACTGTTGCTTCAGTGGTAGGTGTTCTACTAAGGCTGTTTGGGAAGCACTCCATCCTCTTGGTGCTTGCTGAGGTGCTGAGGCCTGTTCTGAGCCCCTGCAAGGAGCTGGGCTGTAGAAAGTGCAGAAGGACAGAGTGCTCCACGGACACAATATAATTTGGAGCTATTACAATGTATTGTATGTAGGACACTACAGTGGAGCTCTTAATATGCAGAATTTTGCATAGTATGAATGCTAATCATTTTTACGATGATGCTATTCATATAATATGTAATACTTGCTAAACAAAATTATGAAACATAATTACTGCTCAGACACAGTTGCTGCTTTCAGTCCTCCAAAACCCAGTCATTTAAAATTGTGTTTTCTTTAAATAAATGGCAACAATCCCCGCTAAAGACTATGTGCCTAGATAATTTCCTTTTCAAAAAAAGGAGCCTTTTTATCTTTAGTGAGTGACAAAACATCCTTTATGAAAGGTTTATAACTCAGCCATTTAAATTCGCTTCAGGCTGAAATTTGGCATGCAACTTCTCATCCTGGGAGCACAGTTTTTATTTTACTAAATTTTAGTGAAATTGGTTTGGCTGCTTTTTAGTCACAGGGAAGCAAAGGGGCTAGCTCCTCCCTCTGTTTTCAGCTGGATCTCGACAGAGCCTTAATTCCATACCATCTCTCTGCCTCTCGCACCAAGCTGAGGTAACGCAAAGCACGCCTGGAAAGACGCACACGTGTTCTCATGTACACAACGTGTGGGTGGACAAACACACACGGAAAGATCGGGGAGAAAGTTCCCTTTCATTCTGCCTCTAGTTGAGCTGAAGAGCAAATCTACCGTTTCGATGTCACAAAGCGATGCCCTTGTATTGCTCCCCAAGGAGCAGCACATAGACAAGACAATTTCTTCCCTCTGGCAAGAGTATAAATTAGGAGAGCGAAAAAAGAATAAAAAAACTATGAGAGGAAACAACACTTTGCCACAATACCTCCCCTGGTTTTCAGGAAGTATTTAAAGAGGTCTAGCCAGCTTCATCAACTTGTGAGGGGGTGAAAGAAAGCAAATACACGAAACAACCACAAAAACCGGAATTGCATTTCAATCTGCCATCAAAATGATTATGAGAAGTTTCCTGGGAAGTGTAAACTGACTTGTCAAATGAAAGAAAAACAGAGCAGCTGATGATTTTTGAGCACAGAGCTCCTGCAGTGAGAATATAACTTTAATTGTAGAGCGCCCCTGCTCAGATCCACATACCTTACATGGAATTTTTAAAACAAACAAAATGCATACCCTGAGTGCTGAAATACCATAAATCAAGGTTAAGGGACAGTGTAGTTCTAACAAATATAGTGACAGGTTAAGATCAAGGGATGCCTTGACATTCTCCTCAAAAAGGTCAATCTAACTGGTCTGCAATGTAAAAATGAAGAGCCTGCCATCATTGCCATGGCGAAAGGTCAGACACCAGCCGATTGGTGATAGAATTATCAAATTAACCAATCGATGTGTGTGAGTAATAGATGTAAGCAATCCTCTGGGAGGGCCACAGGGCAAATGCCAGCTCATCAATAACGCACTGCCGTGGACAGGAAGCTCCTTGCTTCAATCCATGTCCCTTCCATTACCAAGAGGAGCCAAACCATGTCCAATGAAGATCCTATTTACATATTACATTCTAAAAGGGATGAAAGGCCACTGCTTTAAATATTAGTCTTTCACTGAAATCTACAAATCTGTGCAGAATAATTACCATCCTGGGTAGAAAAGAGAACAAGTGACTTTCCTCTTTGCACGAGAGAAACGTTCATGTTCCTTAAGTAAATGAAAAAGAAGGGTCTCTTCTACCAGCTCTCAGCAGATTCTGGCCCAGATTCCATTAGTAAAAGCATAGAAACTGTGACAGATACAGGTATATAAATCACATGCTTGATTGTGTGCCAACTTCTGCATTGTTTAAATTTTTTTTTTTTTTTAAAGATGCACCTATTACCACGGCGACATTAAAATCTTTCGGAGGTATTATCACAGTGGGGGTGTTAAGAGTTCTTACTGCTAATTAGGGATTCACTCTCCATCGATATGTGAGCGTAAGTCCTATTAATGTTAATGGGGTTACACGTCTGTATTGAAGGCAGCATAGATCCTTAAGTGGGTGTGATTATCACCCTGCCTGTGAACATCTCTGAGTGTTTGCATAGCACTTTGATTATAGGACTTTCTTGACATGAACCCAAGAAAAACTCAAATTTTGGCCTAGTTGACCCAGTTCCATTAATTTTGGCAAAAAAAAAAAAACAGCAAATGGCTTAAATAATTTCAATATATATTTGAATGAAAAAAAATTGGTCAAGAGCTTGGATGTTTGGTCTATATCCAAACATTTGGATGTGTGCACATCTGAGCAGAGATAATTAACACACACACACACACTCATCTGTCCTTTCAGTCATAAATGATAATATGTAAATACTACCGAGGCTTTTGTCTTATAAATTAACAAGCTTAGCCATTTACTTCCACAAGCAATACTTAAAGGCTTAATAATAAAGTATTATAGTTTAAGAAAAACATATTACTGCTTTTACTAATAAACATCTTCTATGCTCATTCTTTGAAGGTGACCCAGAAAAACTCAGGATAAATAAAGGTTAAAATTTTTGCTATTATGATGCTAACGCTGAGATAATCCATTACAGTAGTCATGAACCCTATTTGATTGTTTAGAGTGTTTAAAAATTTTAAAAAATTTAAAATTCATTTCCTCAGTTGTACCGGCCACATGTGGCTAGTGGTCACCATATGAAACTGTGCAAAACAGAATGTTTCCACCATCGCAGAAAGTTCCACTGGACAACACCATCTGAAGGCCTTCCACAGCCTTGACCCATGAAGGACCAGAATGAACTGTTCTGAGATTTGGAAGCCTGTGTCTGAATCTTGGCTTTTTAAACCCCCAGTGCAATGCTGAATCAGTTATTCTCTTTTCCATATCATCACTGAGGAAGAAAGAAAGAAAAAACTTTAAATGTTTATCTCTTATAGTAAACACAGTAAAAGGTCTGGCTTTAAAAATGTCAGAGATGCCTTCTCTGTTTGTAGCCATTTTCTTTTAAATTTGGCTTCTAAATTATTTGATCACAATAACTTTTCCCCAAATATTTAGTCACTAATCTGTGTCTTGCACTTGAAATCATGGTAGAGTTGAGAAATCTGCATTGAAGTTACAAAGCTACATTGAAGCTAATGGATAAAAAGCAGCAGCTGTTGCTGCTGCTTTAGGGAAGAACTGTATTTATGCCTTGTGGTCTAGGGGTTTAAGCACTTTGGGTCAGCTCTAACTGGTCTCCTAGAATAAATATGCTTTAGGGCTGCTGGACCTGGTAGTTCTACTGGCAGCAGCATCTGAGCTCTCTAGAAGAAGAGCTTGCTCCTGGACATGAATTCATTCTCTGCCAGGTACAGAAAGCAAACAGGGAGGTAAACAAACACAAAAGGACTGATTTGTTCCAGTGCAGCACAGGGTGATAGAATGGCTGTGTACATTGTATGTGTGTGCCACTGAACCTTTCTTCCTGCCTTCAAAGGCTCCAAGTTCATGTGCATGCCCTTCCATTTTATCAGTATTAAAAATGACATGACAACCACCGGGGTCTGGTTGCAGAAGCTGTAAGTAAGCTGTCACCCTTCCCCAAAACTCCATGGAAATATGGAATATCTAACCATTTTTGAACAAGCTCGAGGTTCTAGATTAATGAACGGCATTAACAAGCCACTGATGTGAGGAAGTACAACCCACTTACAATGTCACTGTATTCTGTTCAGTGGATCCTGAAGAAAAATTAAGAGGCAATGATAAGATGGAAATAAAAAAAGAAATATAACTGGTTTTTAGGTGGTGATTTCAAATGGCACTTAAATGCTTAGCAATATTCTCTCCAACTGTCATTAGATAATTATTTAGTACTATAAAACAGAAAAGCTAAGAAAAACGGATCAGGCAAATAATGGGTTCAAAATGTATAGGTACCATGTCTCCCTATTTAATATGAGATTGTTTACCTGTCCATGAAACAATCGTATACAGGGTAAGTTGCTGTCTTCAGTGATGCTAAGACACAAAATCTATAAACTCTTATTACTCTAACTTTGCCTTGCACAAAGGCAACTTCTTTCCTTGATGAAAAAGGTCCTACCTCATGAATACAGTAAAGTGAAGCCCCCAAACAGCAACAAGGCTCACCATATTTCAGGGAAAACAATGCATTTCTAATTAAAACTCTTCCACAGCAACCTTTGGCCACAACATTCCTGAAACCTACCAAGAATTCTAGATTCGAGTAGATGAAAAATCAATAAAAAGCAGATCAACAATGCTGAGGTATTGAATTGGACCTACATGTTCTGTTTGAATCTCTGACTCATAAAACAGTATTACAAAACAAGCATGTACCACTCAGCAGGAAACTCGACAATCTAATCATCTCCCCCTATTCTGAAGCTAGCCAATTTATAATATGTTCTGGAGGTTACTCTTCTTGCACTTGAAATAGTGGCATTCATATCTGCCAAAATGTAACACAAAGGATTGTGTTTCAACTAAGAGAAAAAAGACTAAAAAGGAATAATAAACGGTTTTATTGCAGCATAACCAATTTAATCACCATCACATTTTTTTAAGTATTAAAATATAAGTTTGCATTCTTTTAAAGTGGAGAGGTAGATGCTACATTTTAGTAGTCTGGCTTTTGTTGATATATTTCTTTTCTCCATTATGGGAATAGGTGGTTTTTATTGAATAACTTTGTGCTCTTTTTTTTTAAAATATATACATATATATATACACACACACATATATATATACATATATACACACACACATACATATATATGGCTTTGTTATTAGCTATTGATATAGAAAATGTTTCATATATATAACATGAATTCATTTTCTCTCTCTCTCTCTCTCTATATATATATATATATATATATAAAATAATATAACATTTTCTATATCAATACAGCCTCTGGCTTCAATGAATTCCATTGAAGTCACAGGATTCTATCAAAATCCCTTTGATACAGGCATATTCCTATATTTAGTACAATAGTTATTGTTTGCTATATATTAGTAGGAAGTTTTCTATCATGGAAACAAAAGCCTTTAAAAAAGAGGTAATCCAAAAGAGTAGAAATTGCATGTAGATTATTTGTGCTTCAACTGTTAATTTACTTAAATGCAAGTTCACTAAAATGAAAGAAAATAAAATTTAATTCTAGTCCACTTCTTTAATGTACATCAAGTACTTATGAAAGTGAAACAGAACAAAACCCTCTTTGGCACTAAATATCACAGGGGTGTTCAACATTAAATTTAGCACTTTATTATCACAGTCAAGCAGGTTGAGGGCTTCCTGCTATAGCAATCAGGCAGAGCGGTGCCATTTTTAGCTTGCATGCTTCGTAATGTGAGCATCTCTGAAAGGAACCGCAAAATCACTGCCCATGTTCACACTTCCTGCACATGCTGGTGTTTTACACTTTCATACAGTGCCTCAATATGGAACATGCTCCTTCCACACATACAGCACCACTGGGTGAGAATGTAAACTAAAACTAAAGCACATTTCTCCAGTGCTGCCAGCTCTGTGCACACCTAGAATTGTGCCAGCGAGACGGCAGGGAAGCTCTCTGCTTGGCTTTCTAGCCCAGGATGATGTCCAACTTATAGGCATAAAAGGGCACAAGTATTCCCATCTGTAGAACAAACATTCCTGTTTAGTAAGACCCCAAAATGCCCTCGGCCGGTTTTAAGAATATTATGAATCTACTGAGGGAAATATTTTTCACATTATGATATTTATTCATTTACATTTTTTAAACTTATTTTATTTACTTATTGGCAGTACTGGGAATTGAACTTAGAGATGCTTTACTTTTTTAAATTTTGAGACAGGGGTCTTGCTAAGTTGCTTAGAGCCTTGCTATGTTGCTGAGGCTGGCCTCAAACTTGCAAATCTCCTACCTCAGCCTCCTGAGTAGCTGGGATTATAAGGCATGTGCCATCATGCCTGGCTTGTTGTTGTTGTTGTTGTTTGTTTTTGTGAAATCTGTATTTATTACTGCATAATAGATTTTCTGGCTTTGTTTTTAGCTACTAATTGTACATATTTGTGAGACATGGTATAATATTTCAATATATGCATACATTGTGTCATGATCTAATTAGGGTACTCAGCATATCCATCACCTCAAATACTTATCATGTCTTGTGGTGAGAACATTCAAAATACTCTTTAGTTATTTTGAAATGTACAAATGGGAAATGCTAGTTTTTAATACATTCTGACAGAAGAAATACCTCTTTCCAAATGTATGTTCTCTTTCTGGGTTGCCTTGGTCCCTAAAGCCAGATTTTAGAGGAATTCATTGAGAAATTAACAACCTCCTTCTTAAACTAATTTGGGAGCATTTATACAGCTTCATTATGTCATGTGCGGAATTTGAGACTAGGAGGCTATGTATGGGGGTTGAGATCCAGAAATAGAGGGTGTGACGAGAGAGGGACAGATAGAATGGCAATCTGCACTGGTCACTTGATTCCAGTAGGCTATGATCCAATAATACTCCCAGGTACTCAAAGTGGGCATTAGGAAGAATTCTGAGCACAGTACAGAATGGAATCATGCAATCTGGTTCTTCAGTGTATTTGCACAATGAAACAAGTTAGGGGTAGGATTTAGAGTAAGGAACCCTGAATAAGTAGCCAAGACATCTTCAGATTATCCTTGTGCTGGTTTTCCTCCTAATGCTGTTTGTTCCTTCTCTCCTGCCCAGACTCCTCTCTCCCCATGTGGCCTCTGAGGGTTAGAATATACCAAGACCAAGTTCTGTACCTTTGGCTCCCTTCTCTTTCCTATGTGTTCTCCATGAGTTTAAATATCCTCCTCATAGCAATCATTTTTAAATGTCTCTCCAAACCAAACTGCTCCTCTGATCTCCATACTCAAGCTTCCCATGCCTCAGTGACATCTCCTTTTAGATGTCTCCAGTCATCTCAAACTTATATCTCAAATGGTCATTTCTTAAAAAATAAACTTTATGTTTTTACAGCAATTTTACCTTCACAGCATATATGAACAGGAAGTACAAAAGTTCAGTTCCCATACATTCCCACTACCAACATTCCCCACCAGAAAGGAAAATTTGTTAAAATCAATGAAATTTTACTGACACACGGTTATCACCCAAAGTCCATAGTTTACAGTAGGGCTCATTCTTGGTGTTGCACAATCAATGTGTCTTGACAAGTGTATAATGACACATAACTATCAGTATCGTATCATACAGAGTATTTTCTCTGCCTTAAAATTCCTCCATGACTCTCCTATTCATTACTCCTTCTCTAATCACCTGCAACCCACTGATCTTTTTATTATTTCTAAAGTTTTGCCTTTTCCAGAACTTCGTAGAGTTGGAATCATGCAATCAGAGAATTTCATGTAGCCCTTTCAGATTGCCTTCTACTTCTTAGTAATATGCATTAAAGTTCCTTCATATACTTTTCATCTCTTTTTAAGCACTGAGTAATATTCCATTGTTTGGATGTACCATAGTTTATCCATTCACCTGAAAGGACAGCAGAGGGAATTTCAGAATTGCTTCCATGTTTTAACAATTAAAAACAAAGCTGCTATAGACACCTGCATGTGGGTTTTTGAATAGTTTTTTTTTAACTTCTTTGGGTTAAGCATCAAGGAGTACAAATGCTAGCTCATATGGTAAGAGCATGTTTAGTTTTATAAGGAACTGCTGAATGCTTTCCAAATTAGCTTTAAAATAGCCTGTTTGATCCTAGTACTGTGAGCTGCCCTCTTCCCCTTCTTCTCCAATGAAGATAAATAAATTCACATTTTCTAGGATGATGTCCATGGTACTACACAATGGTTCCCAATCTTTTATCCCCCTCTACTTCAGTATTCCATCCACAAGCTGAGATTCACTGTAACATTACTTTTCAGACACAAATAACTACCTATGTCTCTGTTTGGTCAAAGCTTTCCAATCCTAACAGATCCTCCTCCCTTGTTCCTTCATGCAGCAAAAGCTCTCTATGCCCAGTCTTCATGTCTCTCTGGAGATGCAACCTGCTTTCCTTAGTCCTCTCCCTCCCTCAACCAGATGGATATCCTCTCTTGTTCCATGCACAGGGCACTTGGAATCTTTCTTACAACATTGTTTTTTCTTCTGCATTTGAATTATTGTTCTTTTTTCCTGGGCAACCTATAACTCATCTTCATAATCCTTGTATTACCCTAACAGTGGCTCACATATATGGATGTTTAATAAATATTTGTTAAAACAAATTCATTCATTCAATGAAGGTGTGCTTGTAGACATAGGGGATACAATATAGAATAGGACTGGGAAGTCTCAGCTCCAGCTGGGGAGAAAGATGGGGAGAGATAACCAATAAACAATATTAAAATCCACATAATTATATATCATATGCCAACAAATGCTATGTAAAGCAAAATAGAAAAAGGGTGAGAAGAAATGCTGGGCCCAGGGGCTGCTTTAGGCGTGGCTACGAAAGGTCTTTGCTGATACAACATTTGGACAAAGACTTGTGCAATTAAGGAGGCAAACATACAGCTTTCTGCAGAGGGAATTTCAGAAGGTAGAGACGACAAGGACACAGACCCTGAGCCAGGAGAGGGCTTGGCAGTTTGAGGACACAACATGGATTTGTAGAAAATGCCTTCAGGGTAGCAGTGGGAACCAGATCACGTAGATCCTTAAACCTGAGAAATACAAATAACTGTATCAGGGATTATTACTCAATAAGTCCATGGTTAAATCAAGAGCACTGTTTGGGAGCCAAAGATATTTAAATGTAATGCTTGAGTTGTTGTTGTTGTGGTGGTGGTGGTGGTGCTGTGTGTGTGTTTAGTAGCAGTGTAAAAAAAAATGTAAGCGAGTTTCTACCTTCAATTTTATAAGAAATTTCAAATGGGAAATTACTTCTTACTCATGTTTTCTATAAAAGGCTTACTTTGCCGACTTTAAGATATAAAATAGATGTTTCTTGCTTATGGGCGAGCTGTTTTCCAAATACTGGAAAAGGTGACTCCCCCCCCCCACCCCACCCAAAAAAATAGGCATGATTCAATAATAGGATATCTTAGAGAAAATTCTCAGTACACTCATATTTTAAGTCTTTTTAAAAATGACTATAATTTGCTCTAGCAAAGATATTTAAATATTTCCCTCTAGCCAATTGTAAATCTCACTTCTAATCTCAAAGCTCCTGTAATCAAGTCCTCGGTAGTTTAAATAAAGCCTCCATTTGGGATTAAACTGCTATTGATATACACACTTATTTCTGATTTTATGTGATATATGGGTGAGTATGTCTGAAATGCTTATCAAATAATCATAATTAAAATGTATAATTTCAGAAAGATGATCCACTAATTTTAACTATTATGCCTGGGACTTGGTTAAGGGAATGAAGAAATATGAAACAAAAATTTAAGTGGGCAATCACATTATGAAACACTATCTGTTGTGCATATTAAGAAAAGGAATGAGAACTCTTACTTCTAGAGAAAAAGCAAAATTTACTCTTTAATTTCTCTGGCCTCCAATTCTGGAAAACTCTCCTGTTTGGAATAAATGGAACCTTCTCTTCCTTTCTCAGATGGAAGAAATTTTTCAATGTGTACCAATTATTTTAGACTCCTCCTAGGCAATATTGGAAAGAGTTTGACTTTTCTTCACCTCTTCAAATTTAACCACTGGAATAAACACCTCAAAACAGATTCATCTGAGAGCATAAACAAACCAAGCATGAAGGCTCCCAACAGGAGGCCAAAGCGGATTGAAAACTGCTGAACAGTATCAGGAAAGTGATATTCTTTGTCTCTATTCTTTCCAGTGAAACGTCTACTGAGTTTGGTCTGGACTGATGAGGTAACTAATACCTTGAAAGTTTAAAGGTTGGGTGGGGGAAAACTGTACTGCAAGAGTGGGAGTCAAGAGTTCTGTCTGAAGAGGGGCGGCGACCATCAGCAGTCAGCAGGGCCCCACGGCACGCTGGGACACAGTGCTGGGTTGCTAGGGTGTACTCTGACTGAGGAGACCAGTCAGCTTCAATATGTAGTCAGTAAAGACGACTTGAGAGTTTCACAAGTGAAAACTTGGGAGACAACACTGCCCACTTCCTATTATAGAATCTGAATTGCTGCTCAGAGTTTAATGCATCTGCAACTCAGTGGCACAACCAGTTTCAACCCCCCCTCTCCTTCCTGTGAGTCCAGAGCTGCTTCTGGTTAAATACATGATATGACTATTTGATTAGACACCCATAGCTTTTATGGTAACTTGGTAACAGTCTATTGGGCAAGTCTTAGGGGTAGCTAAAAAGGCAAGAGAGCATACTCAGGATTGAGATGAGCTGAAAAAGAGTTAAGAGACAACTGAAGAGGCTGGGGAGAAGGAGCCATTATTAAGCAGAATTTGGGGCACAATTGGAAAGTGCCATTCACAATGAGCAGATATTAGACTGTTTCTATTTCTGTCCACAGAAAGACCTGTGTCTGAACCAGAACAGTAGCACATATACCTTGTGAAAAGTAGAAAAATATTTTCCTTCCTCAGGTAAAAGCTTTTGACATTAGTATAATATTGCATAACTTGAACAACTATGTAGTAGACCCAATTGCTCTGCCTCAGGTTGTTTTCCAGAGCATAAATGAGACTACAGTTCACATACCTGCCCTACACTCTTTCTTCCTCATATACACAATCAGAACATGGGATACCAGGCAGCCACTCACATTCATATACTATAGTACTCCTGTTCACTACACAATTTGAACATCTGTATGTGGCAACCCTCCTTGGGATAGAGAGGGAAGAACTGAGAGGAAATGTAAATCCAAGTATGCTTTATGGATTTAAATAAATTCTAACATGGAAAAAAACTAAACAGATCTTAGGAAAAAAAATTCAAATTTAAAACCAAATGATTGTTGACATTTTGTAGGTTCCGACTTTTATGGCACAAAACATATGTAGAAAATTGAGCATTTTAAATATTCCAAGTGCTCTCTTTTAAAATTCAGTGATTGAAATAAAAGCTTCATTTCTAAATGCTAATATCAGCCACAAGAAATGAAATTATTCTCTGTGAAGATGGGCAGGTGGGGAGGGTCACTAATTCCAGAGCTCTGAATTTTGCTCAAGTATGTAGATCCAAAGTTTTCAGAAGTTTACTTTCGGCTGAGAATATCAGTGGCTATGTTTGTGATGGGATGGGTTCTGAGCAATCTTCCCAGTGATTACTCAAGTGTGGAGCATAAATTATTACCCCAGGCAAGCACCGACTTAAATGAAGTAGTTTTCTGAAAGTAGAATGTGATTAAACTATGCATTTCATTCAAAACACCTCCTGTTTAGCCAATCTTTGCTGCTCCCGGTGTCTCATCTGGGGGAAGATGGATTCTTGGTGATAATTTGGAATGCTGCAGAATTTTACACAAAAATGAGGAATCCATAAGAGATTCTCATCACAGACCCAGAAGGAAAACGGTCTATACATGAGAGAGCTGGGATGAGTCTTTGGATTTTATTTTCTAGCTTTGTGTTTATGCCTATTTACCTCTCCAGTGGTATTATTTACTAACCCTGCAGATAAATCAGTTCTATTTACCAAAAACTGGGAGGTCCCAACTTCATATTGAAATATTTTTCCCTTCTCATACAAAGATGACTGAAGCTCCAGATGAGCTGGGCTACCTCCCTGACTGGGATGCATCAGGGTCCAGGTCTCAAGTGACAGTATGGTGATAATCCCTGTCACCTTGATCTGTGTCTTGCTCTATAGTTCAGGAGTCCCTGGACTACATGTTTCTTTCAATACGCCAGACTGCAAATTCAGCAGAGAGATCTCTGGAAGGAGGACCTCTGTATCCATCTAAACTTTTAGGAACAATGTACCCTTCTGTTGAGGATGGTTTATTGACCAGGCATTTGGGGCAAACTTGAATGTGGTATGGGTGATTGCTTTAAAATCTAGAACATCCTACCTATTATCTATTTTTCCACATGCATTCATGGAGGTGTGGGGTTTTTATAAAAGCATTTGTGGAGAACCCACTCTCCATATGTAATTATTCTTTCAATCTTTCTGGTTATTTTACTTTCAGGTCAGACATCTGGCTGTTACTGAGTATTCCCTATTTGTCAAACTTTGCAAAAGGTGCTAAGAGAAGGAAGAGCTGTATCTGGATCTCTATCTGGTCATGAGGTAGTGCACCAAAGACAAAGGCCAAAACAAATACAGAATACCATTCATCCACCAAATACATAGCAGCTATGGGCCAGACACTGGGAAGTGATGAACAAGGTCCCCAAACTCACACTCAGTTCTCTCTCCCCACTGTTGCCCCCGCACCCAAATGACACTTTTACATGTGTTCTTGTCTGACTATCCCATTTAAAACTATAACTCTGCCATCCAGGATAATTCCCATATTGCTTTATTTTCTTCCATAGAATTTATTGCCTTCAAACATACCATATGATCCCCACCTTTTAAAAAAATTCTAACATCCCTTATCTAACTCCAAGTTCCATGATAGCAAAACTTTCAACTGTTGTGTTCACTGATACAGTCCCAGCAGCTAGAAAAAGTGCCTGGCAAACAGCAGGCATTTAATATTTGTTGAATGAATATATACCATAAAAATACCTAGTAGAACTAGAAAAAAAATGTACAATGCTACAGAAATATAAAACCCTTCTAAAAGGATATTTAGGGGGAAGGACAAATAGGGGTACTGTTGGAGAGAATACCCAGAAAGCTGTTACTGGCCAATAGAGGGTCAGTTTCTCCTTTTGATGAAGAAAAGGGAGAAAGCTGTTCAAAAGAAGTGCTGGGTTCAAGTGATAGCATGGTGACAGTGCATGCAAGTTGTCAGACTGTTCCCTTTAGTGGTCTCCCAATCCTGCAGTCACTTTTCTAATGGAGAAGCTGCTTAAGCACTTGTGACATGACTCGTCACCCAGTATCATGATCCTCCATCATTTGCCATCAGTTAGGGACCTGCTGTGACAGGGGTTCATATGTGCAGTGCATGACCATTCTGACCTAGCCTTCAGAACCTAATGGAACCCAGGTCTGTGTGTGTATTCACTAGTTTTTCCACAGGCCAGGGGAGAGGTCAGGTGTACTTTATGGTTCTCTCACTGAAGATAGATAAAAAAAATAATAATTCTGGAGCTGGGGTTGTAGCTCAGTGTTAAGAGCACTTAAGAGCATATGAGGGCTGGGATTGTGGCTCAGTGGTAGAGAACTTGCCTAGAATGTTGTGAGTCACTGGGATTGATTCTCAGCACCAGACACAAATAAATTAATAAAATAAAAATTTCATCAGCAACTAATAAAAATATTTTAAAGAAGAGCATGTGAGGCATGGAGTTCAATCCTCAGCACCACATAAAAATATATAAATAAAGGTATTTTATTTACAACTAAAAATATTTTTAAAAGTAAGTCTGTAAATATGTTGTCCTAGTAAAATAGCATCCTTGATTTTCTCTTCACACAGAACAAAACAAAGCCCACAGGTGGAGATTTAGGCAGTTACTGCCTGTTCTCAGCAGCTGAAAGTGTCCTGTAGAACTGACAACCCGAATGCTTAGCGGAGCCACTCCAGAGGGAGTCATTTTGTGTTACACACACACACACACACACACACACACACACACACACACACACAGAGTTCATTTCTAAACTATACCAATGCCTCATGCTCTTTACATAGCCAACTGTCCTGTTTTAGCCTAAACTGATTATTAACCAATTATTACCCAGCAACTTCCTGTTGTTAAAGCATGAAAGGAGACCCCATAGTCAACAAACAGATTTGAGACAAATTTCTGTGCCTCAGGTCCTCCTGGGCCTTCCACAACAGTGTTGCAAAACAAACATTCTAATCCAGTGTTGTACCTGTTCTTAGTATTTGACCACCTTCTTCTAAAATGATTTAGTTACATAATTGACATATGTAAAATTTTTAACAATTACCAAAACCAATGTTTAGTTCCAGCCAAGTGAGAGAGAAACAAACAAACAAACAAGTAAAGGTAGAGTAGGTAGAGGGGACAGAGAGGGACTAGCAGTGGCAGGGGAGGAAGGAGGAGGACCTGGGGGGTCATGCATGAAAGAAGAACAACAAGCTAGGAAAGAGAGATGGAAGGAAGGCTTTGAGGTAGAGGTAAAATTAGGATTAGAGTGTTATCTGTCCTCAGCCCCCCTCTGAAAAGCCACCTCAGTATCTTCACAGCTCTTCAACTGCTCTGATATTCAAACTCCAGTACTATAGGATCACAGTGCTGGGGAGAAATTTTTCCGTGTTCTACAGTTACAGTGGCCAAAGTATCATGATCCCACAGGCTACAGGAACAAAGCTGAGGGTTACATAGGACCCTATAGTCAGGGATTTCCCTAACAACTCATTGAACTAAAACATGTAAATGATACACAAAGCATTTAGAGGCTCTTCACTTATCTTAAGGTATTAAATGTGAACATTTATCTGAACATCTCATAATTTGTTTTTTTCAAAACAGAAAAACACCTACTTAATTCTAGAGGGGACTCAATAACTTTTACTTCCAGCCCTTGAAAATATACTTGAAGGACTTTTCATTTTCGGGGAAGTCTTTACAACCTTTATTATTTGTAAGGCTGCACAGTTATCGTTTTTTATTTTTTTAACTTGGATTTTCCACCGCCTGCTTTCAAAAGCGGTCTTCATTTGTTGTGTTAATTTGCATATTCATTAGACCTTTCTTACCTACACTGGCATCCTTTATTTCTAAAATTTCTTTTCCTACCATTTTATAAGGCATCTTATCAATAAACTCATCATGTTTGTTAAAATACGCCCATGGGAATACAAAACAAACAAACAGTCTCCCCCCCCAATTCTGCACCAACCCCCCCCTTTTAAATCACTGAGACACTCATCTTGGTGAAATTCTTTTATGCATTTCTCAATGTGGCCCTTTGATCACTGGTTCTTTGTTTATTTCCTTCTGTGATATTTTTTTCAGAGATTCTTGCTAAGTACAAATTAGGACAGGAATCTGAACCTCTTGCATAATGTTGTAAAATAAATAAATAACAGAATTGTATTTAAATAAACTAGTCAAATCCATGTCAGTAAATGATCTAATTAATTACTCCTTGGGGGCTATGTTATATGTTTGCTTTCCTCTTAGAGAGGTGAAGAAAGTGAAAATAAATTTCCAGCTGTTAATGGGGTAAATTCTGTAATGGATAAGGGTCAAAGGAACCAACTCTAATTTGTATCACATTTGTTTTTAGGCATTTAATTTACTCTGTTTCTTTAACCCTATTTGAATGTGCCTTAATAGTTCCTACTTGATTTCCTAGGAGCAGTACTGATAGACTCCCGTTAAACTTGAGAGGATTCTTTCTGCTATGTGCAATGAACAGGGACAAGTTAGGCAAAAAGAAAGATAGATGTTTGTTGCCCTTTATAATTCAGTGTAGGATGCCAGAGTTTAACCAAGTCTGCAGAGATTGGACAAAATCCAATTTGTCATTATTTATTCCTAAGCATTGTGCTTATACTCTGTACTTTTTCATTCTTATTCGCCATTTACCCAATTATATCTATCCTTATTAGACCCCTGCTGAAGGCAGCATTAGCCAGAGAAGTCCCATAGCTTAGCTTAATCCTATTATCTCTTGATAAACGGGGACGGACGCATGAGGCTCTAGATGGCCAAATTCAGCATTACTCTCCCCCTCTCCCTGTCCCCTCCCCTCCTCTCCCCCAAAGAAAAATGCTGTTGCTCATCCTTATGCCTGATGTAATTAAGATCTGGAAATGTGCCCATTCTAATCCTTACTTGGTATAAGCATCACTGTCAATGCAGAGAAATGAACTGCAGTTATGATGTAAAGGGCTGACACCTTGGTGACATTTACTGATGTGTTGGGCCTCACTGCCACATTGACAAAGTGAGGTTTATGTCTTCAGGGGTTTAAACGCCGGCAGAAAACAGAGCATGGACCCTGAGGGGTAGGGGTCAGAGTAGAAGACAACAGGCCATCCTGAGAAGAGAATATTTTGAGGTGTGTATTTGGATATACACAGGGATAGTTGAGAGGAAGGGAGGAAGAGAGGGAAGAAGGGAGGAGGAAGGAGGGAGAAAGAGAGTGAGTGAACTGCCTTGGGAGTTACTGAGGAACTCCATGGAACAGCAGAATCTTTTGCTTTTTCAGGACTAATCCCAGACTGTGATTTGCCCCAAGGCCCATGATAGCAGCACATGGCTGAATCCTGGCTGAATTTCTTTTTGAGCTCTAGTTGTAGATGTATATCTACAGATCTGTGAATCGGGCTGTATTAGTGGCAAATAAGTAAGAAAACTGTCAGTGCTTATTAAAATGCTGATTAAAATATGTCTTCTAATATAAAGTTACAAAATGTTGAGCAAAGAATAAGACCTGCTTTATCCCATAGACATCGCTCAGGCTTTGTGCTGCAATTACATGATCCTTTCCCTTCGACTACATATACTATTTATAACATCAAAAGGGCTTCGTGCTTCTTTTCAAAAGGAATTTATTATCCAAAAGGTTGTGTTTGGGAAGTGAGCCAAGTCAAGCAAGCCTCCTGAGAAAAGGAGGAAAACAATTCCATTTATTTAGAAACAAATATAATTTTGATAATGCTGGAAATGTCTTTCTCATATTTTTTTTTCTTCTTCTTGAAGTCATGCAAGAGGTTACAGAAGCCCTCAAACCCTAACCCATTCTTCATGAGTTGAAGAAAATAAATGGGTTCAGAAGTTCCATCCTGTTAAAAGAAAGAACACGTTCCTTTTGTCCCAGAAAGAGGGAGCTGGCAAGGAAGGGGATTGCCAGAAGGGCTAAGCACAGAGTTTTGCACAAAATTGGAGATCAAGAAATATTGATTGGCTCTTGCTAAGATGGAGGGACTGAGTGAGGGAAAGTGCCCATAGAGTTGCAGTGTTCTTTTGATGCTGCCAACTCCTATAAGAACTTTGCTGTAACCTCTAGAGACTGCAAGCTGCACTTTAAAAACATGGCTTTAGAGCTCTTCTTAACAGCACAGGAATAGGAATTCCTTTGAGGCAATTTGTTTCATTTTATTGTCATCCATAACATTAACATTAATGATGTGATGGAGTGACAGGTGGGTAAAGGGATGGCCTAGATGACCATGGAGGTGAGAACACCTTTCGTCCCAGCTGCTAGCGTCATGGTTTGGGATCAGGGCTAGTCCACACACTGTTGGTAGAGAATAATGAGTGGTAACGGTACTAGGAACATAGAGAGAGTGGTAAAGCCTATACTTGTCTATCTATTTATTACCTTTGCCAGAGCAAGTTGTAAGTATAAATGCAGGCAACATAGATGCCTTGAACAATGAGAACTTTACCCCTTGGAAACATGTATTTGCTCACCTTAGTTGGAAAAACCAAATAGCTGAAGCAAGACCTTGGCACAGAAGGCAAAAAAAGAGAGAGCATCAGTTTATAATAACATTGTATTTTAATCCCATGTTTATCTTTCTTTGCCTTCTATTGCCATAATGACAATGGTTAAGTTAAATAAAAGCATTCTTTGGCCAGAACAATAATTGGGATGCTGAACAGCCATGATGTTTCTACCTTCGCTGACAACTATGAGCACTGCAATTACTGTATGCAAAGCACTCCATGGAAGGGGAGACTTTAATGTGACTTGGGGGCTACGGAGTTGAAGAAGTTGAAGGCAAATGAAAGGCCATGATATTAAGCTTCAGACTAAAGACTTTCCATGCCTGGACCTCAGCTCAAAACCAGGACACAGGGAAAAGAAGGCACTTCTCTACTTGCCAGTATTCCATTTTCAAATATTTGACTGTTCTGTATCAATGTTTAAGTCTTACTTCATGAGATTACAGAGCTATTCAAGATCATTAATAGCGGTCCCTGTTTTTCCCAAAAGCAACTTGCTAAATGCAAAATTCATCAGACCTAGGAGCGATCCTGCAAAACAGAGTGAATGCAACACAATAGATTTCCAGGTATGATATAAATCAAATTTTACTTCATCTGTCTCTAGGGGAGGGAGACTGGCAGAGTTCTAATCATATACATATTTAAATTTGTAATCAGACTCCTTGGGAGGACAGGCTGTTGTGTTTACCATGAGCTTATTGCTAAGGTTTCTAGGGACTGAGGATAGTTGGTTGTAAATCCTGTCATTTTGGTGACTTAATATTTTATATTATCATGATATTAGCATAATTGTGACCTCTGCATTGTAGCATTTTATGCATTTCCAGTGTAACTTTTGATGCTTTACTAAAGTCAACAAAAATTCCCATTATTCCCTCTTTTAGAGCACATTTGGCATGAAGTATTAAGGTTGATTTAATGTTATTAGTGCTTAAAGTGGTGCAAAATCCATGAATATACACATTCATCTCCCAGTTCACCATAACACTGCCATAAAATGCTAGGAGATGGGTGATAAACATTTCCTCTCCTTTTTTTCTCTTTCCCTAATTTTTCCTGCTGGAGGCTCTGCCTCTACCCAGAGGGCATGTGAGTGTTGCCAGTTCCCCCACACAGATCAATCACTAGGGCTTCCACATGCCCAAATAATAACACAACAGGAGAGCTTGGCTCAGCTGCAAGCCTCATTAAAACTATTCTCAAAGTAACAGCAAGGTTTGGGGAGCACTCTACTTGGACCAGACTCTGCATATTTTCCAAGATAATGACCAGAGAAGAAGCATTAGAGGACATAGTCCCTTTTATTTGTGATTTTGGCAAGTTACAAAAAATAGTGAAGCAAAGCTAACTCTTTCAAAGGATGTCCAATGGCAAAGTCTTGTTTAAAATTCTTAGTGAAAAATTATTACTATGGTAAAACTACTGAGGCTTGAAGGGCTGCATGGGGTAAGTGAACTTGGAGAGGCTGAGAAGCTCTGATTTGCTGGCGTCTAGATGCAAAGCATTTAATCAGAACAAATGGAGAAAACTAAATCCAGATTACCTCCCTCATGGGTTCTATAGCTATTTATTTATGAGAAAGAGGGGGGTGGGGGAGAGAGAGAGAGAGAGAGAGAGAGAGAGAGAGAGAGAGAGAGAGAGAGAGAGAATGTGAGAGAGAGGGAAAATTGAATGAACTGGAGTGTCTGTGTGTGTTGTCACTGTGTGTGAGTGAATATAGTGTTTGTGGTATATAAGGCACAGAACAAGTTGCCTCTATTCAGAGCTGTGGATGAGCAGTGAGAGCAGAGTTAAGATGGAACTGCAGGAATCCCCAGTTGATTTTCCCATAGATCCCTGCATTCTGCATTACATCCTCTTTTGGGTTATTTTCATGTGCCATCTGGTAAGAGTTTCCTTTACCACAGCAATCTAATATTTCTATAATTTAGAACAGAGAAATTGAGAGGTTTTCAAGGAGGACCCTCTCCCTCCTTTCGATTCCAAAAGGGCTCAAAAGTTTGTGAATAGGATATTGGGGGGGGGAAGACAAAAGAAACTGACATAAGTAGATCCAGAGGGAAAAAGGGCTAAGGGTGATTTTTTTTTCATTGCATTCATCTATACAAAATATTTGACAGATTATTCTTAAAAGAAGAATCATTTAAATGAGATAAAGGTAAAAAGAAATCCCTGACTGTAAGTTTTGAAAGAGACCCTCTTTCTTTTTTGGAGGGGTGGGGGTGGGGGATACTGGGGATTGAACTCAGGGGCACTCAACCACTGAGTCACATCCCCAGCCCTACTTTGTATTTTATTTAGATACAGGGTCTCACTGAATTGCTTAGAGTCTCACTTTTGCCAAGGCTCGCTTTGAACTTTCTATCCTCCTGCCTCAGCCTCCAGAGCCACTAGGATTACAGGTGTGTACCACCATCCCAGGCTGAAAGAGAACTTCTTTCTACAGGCAAAATAGGGTGCATTTTAAAATGCATTTCTCTACCAAACATTATCATCTTCTCCAGGTGGTTCCCAACATTTGGGTGGCAAAATGACTAAAGCAAAGCAAAGAAATACACACCAGGCAAACTGCTCTTCTAGAGTATGACGGGTGCCCGTGCCTCTGAATAGATGTCCCACAGGCAGAGGGGCCAGGTGGAAACGCCAGGCAAACTGTCCCTGTCAGAATACTTAGATAATGAAGTTCTGGTATTTACTCATTTCCCACACTTTAAGTTGATGAAATAGAAACACAACTGTGCAAAAGTGTGATGGATTTAGAATGAGAAGATGAATGAAAACTACTCATAAATGTTTAAATTGAGTAATGCTAAATTGACAAAGGAGGGGTATATTTTTTCCCATTAAGTAGTGTTCAAGTATGATCAAAGTTGTGTTGGAATACCGACATTCAGAGATGGGAGATTAATATTTATTTGCTTCTACTTCTTATTCTAATGATAACTCTCTACTTAATTGGCCTAGTTAATTTATGAAATCAAATCTAGATCAGAGAAATTGACAAGTAGTCATTGAAGAAAGGATATTACAGTTTAAAAGCATGAAGGATAGCAGTATAAATGATATATGTTATGCTATGAAGTGAGTCACTATAAAGTGAATTACAATGAGCATAAAGGGAATGTATTTTACTGTGTCAAAAACACATTCTTTATGCAATGTACAAACTTTATGTGGAATGGTCAACCTCGACAACCTGATTCCTCTTTCTGAAAGCCCATATCTATATTTGGATATAAATCAATAACATATTAGAAAGGAAGTAAAGTGTACACAGGACATGGCGCTCAGGAAAACCATCATTATGCTTTCAAGTCAATTTTAACGACGCGTTCTGCTGTGCCTTTTAGAAAGTCTTTAAGGCACACTAGTAAACCACTTAGTTTCCCATCAAATGGCAAGTGAGGCTCGATTTCCATCTCAAAATGAGGATGGCTATGGTCCTGCTCTGGAGGGCAGAGAAGCCAGCAAGGCAGCTGGCAGAATTTACTTCACTCTGGCCCATGCACCCTCTGGTGGCTGAATGCCAGGGTGAAGTGACACAATGAGCAATTGCTTCTCCCTCCGTGAAGGGGTGCATCATTTTCTCTCCCCTTCACAAAGGCCCACTGCATTTCCCCAGGCAGCTCGGTTTACCTTTAACCCTCACACTCCTAGCCAGAGCTGGGAGTGCACTCCTCAAAGAATTCCCCCAAAATCCTGCAGCAACCATCTGATGCAAAACACAGGAGCATAACACTCTGGATAGTTCTTGAACTAATGTCAGCTTAAAGATCTGTTTAGAAAACTATGCATCGTTTGGATCCCAGTTCTTTCCAGCCCTACCGAAATTGGAGACATAAAAAGTTAAAGAAGTTAGAGTGTAGCACCAATATGCTTTGCCCACAGCAAGCACTCAACAGATGTTCACCAAGTTAAATGGACAAAATCAGACTTATGATTTTTGACATAAAGAAATCCATAAAATGTGTCTTATTCCCATTCTTGTTCCAATGTACATTATTTACTGAATTGATAAATCATACTTCTAGTGTTTAAAAACAAATAAAGGAGAAAATTTGCTATATATTCCATACCATTATTCTTAAAGATGTTGGTGATTATTAAGATCAATAAAACTATAAAACATTCTCCCAAATTCAATCTGGAGCCTTCACCTTTTTTTTTTTCTCTCATTCTTTCGGAGTTTATCCTCTTACCTCAACACTTCTATGCTGATGACTTGGTATATGCTGATTTTATCTTTCCCTCTGTACTACTCTTTAAAAAAACCTCACTGAAGCAGAAGAGTACGAGTGGACATCAGCACTGGAACCAGTGCCACCTGTGTCCAGTTCCCAGTTGGGCTTTCACAAATGGCATCATTTTGGGTAAGCCACTTATATCTGCAAAACTCAGTTTCCTCATAAAATGGGAAGAGTAAAAATTCCTCCTTCACTTGTTCATAGTTTAACTGCATGAAAAGTAGGGGTGGTACAGTCAGTCAGAACCACACCCATCATAATGGACAATGAGGGCTTTTTTGTCTTACTTCTACTATATTACTGACACCCAGATTCACCATAGTTCCCCAAACCAGAAACCTGGCCATCAGGTTTTGTTCCTTCTCTTCTTCACCTCCCCACACTACTAAGTTTTGCAGGTTTCATTTTCTAAATTAGTCTCAAATTTATGCCCTTCTCTTTATCCCTCCTTCCCTGACTTGGGTCATGGTGTATGCCCTGATTCTCTCTCTCTTTTTAAAATTTTATTTGTTCTTTTTAGATACACATGACAGCAGAGCAATTTTGACATATTTATACAAACATGGAGCATATTTTATTCCAATTAGGATCCTAGTCTTGTGGTTCTCACTGTCTCTTTACAAATAACTTTAAAAAGTTAATTGGACTGGGGTTTAAGCTTAGTGGTTGGAGTGCTTGCCTAACATGTGTGAGACACTGGGTTCGATTCTTAGCACCATATATAAATAAATAAAATAAAAGTTCACTGACTACACACACACATACACATACATGTTTGAAACTTCATTGTCATTTGCTAAGTTTATGTCATTTTTCTAAGATTGTGTCATTTATTAAAATTTTGGAAGAAATCTAAAAATTTATGTTATATTATCTTTCCATGTTAAAAAAAAATTAAAGGCAACCATCTCGTGTCATTGTATATCCTTTTTCCCTGGAAAATACTTTCCACAATTTCTGTATATTCTCCCCATTTTTTCCATGCATATACTTGCACATGTTTATATATGAAGTTTCTTTGATTATTTACTTAATATATTGTATTTATCATTCCTTATCAATATAATTTAAATATATCTTATTATAATAATTATTTAATATTCTGTTTTACAAAAACTGGTCAAACTTTTAATCAGTTTATTAGGTCTTATGTAAATTACTCCTTCAAACCTCCTAACAGTTTCCTTTCTAACAGCCCTCCACCCGCCACTACATACATACTACATTCTGTGAAGCAAACAGAAAAATCTGTCTGACATTCAAGTTCGACTAGTGTCATTGTTTAAAATCCTTCACTGATTCCCACTGACCTGGACAAAGTTCAGTTTCCCCAATATGGGATGCAGAGACTCATGAGCTAGGCCCTACCTATGTCACCAGCACCATACACTGCCACTCCCTGCTTAATCCTTAGCTTACAGTCCTTGAATAGTACCACATGTCATCTTGTCTCCTCTTTCTAGAATTTGGAATGGGCCATGGAGTAAATGGTGGAAGCTTTATGGTCAGAGGGTCCTGTCACACATATTTCACTCTGCAGTTATGGTGCTAGAGCAGTGATAGATGACATGTTGTTCCCACATAACTTTATTTACAAAACCAGGCAGCAAACTAAATTTGCCATGTGGTCATAATTTTCTAATTCTTATTTTACACAGTTTTCCAGCTCTGGTGACCTCAAGTGACATTTCCAGAAAACCTTCCCTAATACTTCCATCCTTGCTCCCATGACACTCAGTGGACTAACATTCTGCCTTACAAAACCAGGGATATACAGAGTTGTTAACCACTCGAGAGTAGGACTGTGCTTCCTTCATTTTTGTGCCCGGAGAACTTATATGTATGATACTTAATAAATGCACAATAAATATTCATTGAAAGAATGAAAAGATTATTTTTAATTATTACTTCTCCTGTGTTGAATGCTGTTTATCTCCACCTTACCAAAGGATTTTTACTTTTGACCACAAATACTCTACAAGGATCAAGCAAACATGCTTCTTGTTCCCTGCAGGGATATTTTGTTTAAGTCTACCACTGGTTGGGCTTAAGCCTTTTACTTTTAAAAATAGGCTTCTGTCTTTTTCTATCTGTACACTTTATGATAAGCCTTTTCAAATTCTCTGGTAAAGTAAAATAACAAAATTATATTATTAATAAATGCCTTTTATTTATGTTTTCTTTTTTGCTTCACATATATCCATTTTCTTCTAAGCTACCCTTTACTCCCACCCCATGCACACACGTAGCCAAACCTGCTTTCTCATGGGTTTCTCTGAGTAAAAGGCAAGTGTATTTATCCAAATCCTCAGGACAAAAACCTTGGAGTTATCCTTGTTTCTGATCAATCTGTAAATCCTATGGGTTTATCTTTCATTTCTATTGAAGTTGATCATATCCCACCACCTCCACTGCTACCAACTCTAGCCTAGAAGATTGTCATAGCTTCCTGATCCTCCTCCTTATAATCTGTTCTCAACATTTTTTAGCAAAATAACAAATGGGGTTTTGTTTGTTCTTAAAAGCTTTATTGAGATATAATGCATATTAGAGACACTCCTTTGAAATCTAAGTCAAATCATATCACTTGGTAGCTCAGACCCAACCCCATGGTGCTCCAACTCACGCAGAACAAAAGAAAAATTCCTTCCAAAAGTCTTCAAGGTGCCTCCATCATCCTGAAAATCCATCTTTACTCTTAAACCTGACCTCCTTCTGCCTCCTCACCCACACTTCTTTGCCTGGGCAGGATTTTCTCCCTTCCTCAGGTCTTTGTTTAAATGTCACTTTCACAGTGACATTAACTCAAGAGTTCACAACTGTAATCACCTCTATCCCCAACCCTTCCTATCCCCTCTTCCCTCCACACCACTTTTAATCCTTTGACATGCATCTATTTTACTTGTTTTCTCCTCCCATTGAAATACAAGCCTCAGGAAGACAGAGAATCTTCTGTGCCCTTCTGTAATGATATTGACTGGAATATACTACATGCTCAATAAATAACTGTTGAGCTAATAAAATCTTATCTTTATATTTCTTTCCTCATGTTTCCACAGTTCACACAAACTTCCTACTGGTAATTTCCCCTTTTAATTCTATTAGAAGAAAAAAAAATCACTTTACAACTTCATTCCTACCTACTTACTTTTTTTTTTTTTAAAGATGGTTGATATCAACTGCTCTATTTTCCACTTATGTAATATGGTATTATAGACATTTAACATGAAAGTAATCTCAGAAACTGAAGTAGTCTACTTTTTCATGTTTCACATCAAGGCGGGACAATGCGTAGCAGAGCCAGGACAAGAATCTTCATGTCTCCCCACTCCCATTCCAGTGCTTTTGCCACTGTACCACACTGGCCCACCCCTTACTCCTGTCAAAAGCACAGTTATGAACATTCTGTTTTCTGTCACCTGAAATAAGGCAGACCCTGCTTTCAACCTATGCATTGGTCAACTAGTTTGAAAGTTCACATGGCTGGCAAAAAGAGAAGTGGACAAGAAGTATGGCTATAGGATGAACTGCCCCAATTTCTCTTGCTAGAGTGGGATTTGCCTCTCAAGACTCTTTATGAAAGTTGAGATAACAGTGATTCTATCCAGCTTAGAGATCTGCTGTAAGCATCAAGTGTGATAATGGACATGAAAGCATTTTGGAACTCATAGAGCCCTGTGCAAGCAAGAGTTCTGTTATTAACCCAGAACAGCTATCTAATATGCACAGTGCTTTTGTTGTGAAAAAGACAGGAAGACAGTATATAATTGGCAAAATGCAAATTTATCACACAACTGGAAAAATTGCTCAAAGCCATTTGGTAGATTGTCAGAACCCTCTATCTTCTTCATAAAAAGAGCAACATCCTTCTTTTTTTTTTAAAAAAAAAAAATATGCTTCAATAACCCTGCCTTAGCTTGCAAGTTTCTCAAAATCAGGGTTCATCTTGTTCTCTGGCTGGATGCTCAGTAAATATATTATCTCTAAAAGGATCATGATGTTTCTTAAAGTGTGTCTAGTTTAACTTCATCTGGTGTCCACAGGGAAAGAACTTCACAAAAGTTCACTTCTATTGTTCTCATATTAAATAATGAAAAAAACATAGCTCTTTGATAGAAACTAGAATGTTAACATCTGGTATAAGATCCTTTGGTAACTGTAAAAGATGTGATCAGCCTAAATGAACCACCTTACATATGTTTTGGGAATTTCTACCTCTAAAGATTTTTACTATGAAGTAGGCACAAGGCTAGAATTAACTTCGGAAAGTTTCCTCCCCACCCTTGCTTGGTGATCTCTATTTGACATGAGGCTTGGTTTCTTGGTAAAATATGATTCTTTAGATAGCTATTTCAATTAAACCTATGGTTCAATAAAGTCCCTTTTCTTGTAGCAAGGGGATTTGCTCAAGCAAAACATTTCTTCCTATTGAGAGTTCTAAGTTCTTAATAAAACATAAACTATGGAAGATTGTTTTTTCAAAGATGACTGAACCAATATACCCATCCCACATGCTGATATTCATTCATTAAGCATAGGATCTGTGTTCCCCTCCCTTGGACCTGGCAGAACTCTGTGACAACCACAACCAAAGAAGATGTTGAAAGTGACATTACATGATTGCTGACATTCCACCTGATGTCTCCCTCTTGGGACTCTGACTCCTGGAACTTAGCCACCATATTGGGAGGAAGCAGTTACATGGGAAGACCAAAGATAGGTATTTCAGTCCAAGGCCTCACTGAGGTCTCAGTGGCTAGTGGCATCTATCACCAGAACTGTGTGGGAATGTGGCTGCAGATGATTCCAAACCCAAGCCTTTGAACTGCCCCATGATGCCAAGCAGAATAGAGAAAAGCTATTCCTGCCAAATGCTGCCTGAATTGCAGACTCATAAGCAAAGTAATTGACGGTGGTGTTTCGAATCATAAGAGTTTTGAGATAATATTATTAAATGCAGCAATAAATGATCAGACACATGGTAGTATGAAGCCTGCCTATCAGACAACTGTCAAGCTGATGAAGGTGTTCAAGAACAGGAATGAATTCTGCATCAAAGGTTATCAACATCCTTTGTTAAAAATTCTTAGCCCAGGTAATTGGAGGGATCAGTGCTAAGAAGAGGAACATATTTTCCCCTTATCCCAGACTAACTAGATCTCAGGAAGACATTTTAAGGACTAAGGTCATGGAACTTGGTATTTGCTTTTAAGTATCTCTCAATATTAAGGTTGATCTCCAATTTTTCCATGAGTTGTGAGGTCCCAAGTAAGTTACAAACCCTTTGGTGCCTCGTTTTCTTTACCTATAAAATGAACAGAATTGTACTTACCTCACAGAATTGTCACAAGAATTTAAGGATTTAACATTTATAAAGCACTCTGTTAGGTTTATGTGTTGTTTTTTTAAATAAAACTTCCTCTTTATTGACCATGGATATGGATAGAAAAACATTTGTTCATTCTCTTCCATCCTCTAGCATTATAATTCTAAGACTAACTGGAAAGGGTTTGTATCTTTATTTCAGTCCTCATTTTGACTAGGGGCAAAGTCTGAAAAGATTTGCACTTTCCAAAATAGACTTGCAGAAAAATGTTTTTAATTAATAAAAGGATATTAGTTAAAAAACAGAAACACTATGCTACAGTTTGAATGTTCTGACCAAATTACAAGAGCTGTAGGAAACAGGAGTTTTGTTGTTTGATTATCAATTCCTAGATAACCCTTCTAAGGATTCAGGCTTCCAGGTTTCAATCAGGTCTTCATTGTGGCCAGGAGGCTTAAAATTCAACAAAAAAGACAAGCTTCACTAGAATGCATCCAATACAAGGCAAGACTCCCTTTAAGCAATTTTTAAAAAATGTGACAGTATATATCTTGTTCCAATTCCTGCTGTAGAAAAACTGTATTGCTGAATCAATGCTTGATGAGTCTGGCAATGTTGGTATGGACTATGATATCAAGAGTAGGGTAAAGACAAGGAAAAATTGATGGCCCCTCTGGTAATAAGGCAAGATCTTGTACTTGTGACAATATTTTGGGAAAATGCTCTCAGAATTGAGTTCAGACAAAGTATGAGTTAAACCTGCTGAGAAGCAGTTTTCTGAATCTCTGGAATTAGTGCCTTCATTAATATTTTAAAAAATAATTCTCTTAGATTGATTCTCATAGAGCAGCATCTACAAGGGAGATATACATTTTTTGGGGGGCCTTCCAAAAAATAAATGCCCTTCTTTTCTTTTTATTGATTTCACATTGGCTTTTAAAACAGAAGACAGAACTGTTTGCGAGGAAGGACTGAGTGGCCACACCTTACAGGTTTTGTTAACTCATGGAGCTTGGCTTTCATATTTTCTACAGATCTTTATGCAGTTATAAGTTTACATACTCATGTATTTATTAATTCAGCTTTTCTGCCTTTCATGAATAAATTATGCTTAGCTAATTTCCATACGAGCCTGGTGGCCTTCTCTAGGGCTTTAAATCAGAGAGTCTGGTGAAATTTTATGTACATTCAACAGCAGTTTATAGATACATTCAAAAGCATTTGACGTCATCCATTCAAAGGCTTAAAATTCTGCTGGGAGGAAATGATCATCTTTGTAGTCCTGGACGGGTCACACTTGTACTCTTGGGGGGGCAGGATGACCCCATCAGATGGTGTCTGTTGCTGTTACAATCACTGTTACCACCATTGTATTTAGGGGTTTTGCTCAATTCAAGACTGAAATAATTAAGATGTTTGGGGCTCTCATTATCCCTCTCTGGTCCAGTTCAAGTCTCTTCTGACATGCATTTTATTTGTGTTGCAAGCGTGATGATTTATCACACCTTCTCTTATTCTCTGGGGAAAAATCAGAGCCAACAATGGCAACTTTGAGAGATTTTGACTTTTGCTGAACACAGAAAATCATTAGTTTTAAATCTAAAGGCTCCTTATTGATTCTGAGCCTCACAGCCAAGCTGCGCATGCTACACATTGCTTATATTAACCAAGTCACCACCCTTGCATACAAAGGGCACAGGGGCTCTGCCTAGATGATGCCCAAACAGCTGGGAGAGTGAGAATTCTAGTTATGCTTCCTGAAGAACAAAGCTCCCCCAAGAAGAGAGCAACACATATTGGAAATGTGGATGCTTTCATGTTTTTCTTTTTGTTCAGTCTTTGCAAGCCAAGTGGACAGAGTTTCCTGTCTACACTGAGTTCTATAATGGCTCAAGTAAAATATGAATCACAGGGGCTGGGGTTGTGGTTCTGTGACAGAGTGCTTGCCTAGCACATGTGAGTGTCTGATCCTCAGCACCACAAAAAAATAAACAAATAAATAAAGGTATTGTGTCCATTTACAACTAAAAAATTTTTAAAAAATATGTGAATCACAGGATTTTTCTCCTCTAGCATGTGGTAGTTTAACCTTTAAATGATTACCAGCAGGATCTCAACTTTAATTAAAACTAGATTGTTTTCCTTCCACTTTCTCCCTAAACAGAGAAAGTTAGCTCTTTTGTCAATTTGCACATGTTACAACTGGATCTTCTATATATACTTATAAAAAGTGAAAGATATATTTGACCTGCTATATGTGTTGTATTCAAATTCAAAATCTGAGTATCACAACCCATAAGTCTTTTTTTCCTTCGTGCATTTCAAGCAGTTTGGCCACTAAGAATGTGCACACACGTGGCACATCCCCATGATGCAGCCCCCCACCCCATTACACTAACTTAAAGTGGTTCTGGTTTTGAGGGTTCAGTCTAACAAAGCAACAACTTGATGAGCACTAGGATTATTTCAACTCACAGACTGATTTAGTAAAAGAGAAGAAATAAATAAGCACTTCAATGAACAAATATACTAGAGAAACAAAACTTCCCTCATCACCAGCCTTCTTCCCTCCTCTCCAAGAGTGTAAAATTGCTAGTAGTTTTGTGATGATAATATTTACTAATAACTAAATTGGTGATGACTACTTCTATGACGTGACTATTTTTTTAAGAGGTAAAAGAAAAATATTGCTAATAATCATCTGATTTGTCTGGGGTTTGTGGTTTCTTAAAATTCTTAAATCTAGAATCTGAAGTCCTTGCTAGGAAGGACAGGAGTCCACAGTGGAATGATGCTAGTTTTAGTGTTCAAGTGGGTCTTGTTCCTAATCCTGCCTGCATCATATCTCAAACCCTTCAAGCATGGTTCATCTCTTGCTTCTCCCCCCTGCTCTATCCATTCTTCCACACAGTCTGATACTCATGAATGGTCAGTTTCTTCTCTTCCTGGGCAGGGTCTGACAGCCCCTGAAGCATGCTCGTCATGTATCTGGCTTTGCCCATGCTCTCCCACCCTCTTCCCCTGTATGTATTTTGATTTGATTCATTCTTTTGTAGAAGTTCTGTCTCACCTACTCAAGAGTTCTCTTTAAAAATCATCAATCTACTTATTGTAGATACAACACAATTTAGCATTTTATTTTATGTATCTACTGGATCCTGCGTAATTCCACAGATGATTTGAGGTAGTTAAACCAAGAGCTCATAAAACGAAATAATGGTAAAATTAATATACATCATTATGTACTATATGAAATTAAAACAAGGGGAAAGTAAATAAATGGAATACTGAAACATGTTTTATAAGGAGAAAGGGGGCATTATGTCATTCTTCTTAATATTCAGAGGTTCATTATGATATCCTACAGCTCCACCACTTACAAGCTATATGATTTTGAGACAAATTACCTAACTTTCCTGAGCTTCAGTTTTTTTATCTGTAAAACGGAGATGAAAACAATAAATGGATGTTTTGGGGGGGATTAAACAAGATAATAATATAGAGTATTTAAGAAAAAGTGTCTGGCACATAGTAATTGCTCAACAAAAGCTAATGCTAACACCAAGAACACTAAACATCATAAATGAGTAAACATGTCACATAAACTCATGTTTTTTAAGTTCCCTGTAGGTATGTGACTGATCTCCTCACCTCCTACAAACTGCTTAAAGACTATAGTTGCATTTCAAACTCTAGGAAATGCATCATGTGCATTTAATAACTTCTTAAGATTGATCACATAAAACAGTTTATTTCATTGGTTTTATAGCATTAAGGACTCCTTTTACTTATTTATTGGCTCAATATTTACCAAGCACCTACTGTATACAAAGCTGAAAATCTTTGCCTCAAACAAACAAAAACAGATAGTCCCTACACCATGGTTTTATAAACAGCCATGCAAATGGGCACTGCATGTACATACTTTGGTTACTGGTTCAACTGGAAAGAGCCTTTAAGTAGCTTAATCATGTATGACCAAAGGCAGCCCACATTACATGCAGAAAGGAAGAACTCATACGTACTCTTTCTATAGCAAATGGAAAGACAGTGATAATAATAATAGTAATGATGAAAGTGCTGATGGTAATAACAACAGCCAATGATAATTAAGTGCTTTCTATGTGCCAGGCCCCTAGGATCATGGAGGTAGGGGTCCAGCAGGTAGAAGCTGCCAGACAAGCCCAGGCCCTGCCATCTTAGGACCATACAGCCCTTGGAACAAAGGCTTTGTGCCTGGCATCACATGGGAAGGTACAAATAGCTCCCAGCTTCTATCTAGATGGAGCCCATGACCATAAATCAAAGAATAGTCCTCATGCTCAGGCGGTGAGGAAGGACGGCAGGCTCTGCACAACTTGAGCCACAGCTGCTGCCACGAACAGTAAATGTTTGTGGGCATAAATGATGACCAGCTTCATCCTCATCATTATTCAAGATCCTGGAATCCAAGGGATCCATCTTACATGAAATTTGGCAATATCAGGAGTGTGAATCTCTCAGAAAACTCCATAGAGAAGCAGTGGCTTTAGGCTCTCTGCTGTGGGTCGGCTGTGTCACTGATGCTTTGGTATTAATTTAGCAGGCAGGACCCCAGCACTCTCTGAATAGCCAGGAGCGAGCTATTTCGACAATAGATTACTGTAATGTACTTGGCCAGTGCAGCCCTTACTGTTACCATGAGTTAAGGCCAATTCATTTGAGCTATAAAAATAAAAAAAATTAACAACAATAATAATGAACCTTTGATATACATGCTGGCTTCACTAGAGAGTCCCACACAGAATATGAAGCTGAGGGCCAACATGTAGATTTGTGGCACTGCCCAGGGGACTCCAGAGTCCAAAAAGCAATGAATGCATTAAGCGGATCCATAACTGCAGTTTCCTCATGTGTGACAGATATAATATCCCTCATTTTACTTAACTGTTTTGGGATATCATGTGTGAATGAGCACAATGGAACTGAAAAAAAAAAAGGCTTATACAAACTGTGAGCAGGCACTGTGGCTTTTTATGGGCTTGGGTTCCCCTCTTGAGGAGGAGGAGGGCATATCCAGTGGTAACCTTCTGGGTAGAGTATACATTTTAGATGTATCATACCAAGAATCCAACATAAGACTTCCTTGCATTTCACTGAGGACAGGCCAGGTACCACAAAAACCTAGCATCCCCCTTACAACTGTTTTCATACATAGTATATATCTTTACTCTAAATAAAATCTCAGCACATAAACCAGTGGCAGCTCAATTCAGTGCAATACAATTTGACTACTAGAGAAACTGAAAACTGGAAATATAAATGACTTCATTTTGATGTACTAATTGGGTTGATTCTGGGTCCAGGTACTTGAGACAAAAACCTATTGCTAAGGATTCCTGACTCTAAGCATTTTTTTCTTTGCCTCAGTTTATTCCTCTGTACAATGAGATTCATAACCCTGATGGTGTTACACAAGTTTCAGGAGTGTTAGGTTCAAGGCATTATTTTAGGAACTATACAACATACAAAGCTCACTTAATATTTATAAACCTTTGAAATCTCCTTATGTGTAGAGCTGTTTAAGTATAAATTATTATTAAAATTATTAGCCTTGAGAATCATAATTACTGCTTCATTATTTTTCTCATTATGCTCATTCTATGGGGGTTTTCTTGTAAATATTCCAAATGAGCTATTGCCTTTATTGTATAATCAACTTAATGTTTGTTCGAAAGCTTTAAAGACACAGAGTGTGACACAAATTGGCAAGATCCAAGGTGAGACAAATACATAATCTCTTTTCCCAAAGAAGTCTTTGTAAGAAAATACTACTGGTTGGATGATGGTTTCTTAGAAAGGATTACTACAGATTTCTTTAGTGGTTCTGAATATTTTTGGAAACGGGCTGCTTAAGATGTAATGATTTCACACTAACAGAGACACCTCCAATTCCCATTAGAAGCTGCTGGTCTTAAGGGGCTCAAGTACTGCTTCCTCTACTTTCTTTCTAAGCCATTACCTACAGCTACATTTCTTACAAACTTCTTCAGGCTGCTTCAATGGGCACAAGATGCAATTTTTAACTCACAGAATAGTAAAAGGATAACAATAAGAATCACAGTTATTACATACTGACTGTCTGCCAGGTGCTTCCTAAAATGTGTTACATGCCAGGTCTTATTTTATCCTTACAATGGCTCAACAAGATAATCAATGGTATTATTCCCATTTTACATAAAAAGAAATGGAAACTTAGAGGGAGAGCAAGCAGCAGGAGCTCACGCTGTTGTTGGTGTGTGGAGCTAGGATTCAAACCCAGAGCATATACGTGACCATTTTCACTTTCAACATTCTCTCCTTTTAAAATCTTCCCTGGTGCCTTAAGTTGGAAGGTCCCTATGACAATTTGGCAGAGATGTGCTATGCTATCGGAACAAACCACCCTGCTTTGTAAGCGATTCAAAAGCCTGGAAGCTTAGGTTTCATTTATGCTCAAATCCTACCTGAGTCACTAGCCCTAGTGAGTCTGCTCCCTGCTAATTTCCTTTAGGGCCCCGACAGGGCCATCACCTCTGTCATGCAAGAGGGAAAGAGAATTTCGGAGCTCCTTGTCATAAAATGGTTAGTTTATATGAAATGTGCCATTTTTGTTTAGAGCTCACTGGCAGTAGCAAGACACATGCCCCACCAGAGAGGGAAAGGATTACAGTTCAATTCTCCTTGTGCCCAGGAGAGGACAGTCAGAGACCTACAGGCAGCACTAGTGACCATCAGAGTGCGGTGGGGACTCTAGTACCAGCCTTCAGCCAGATAGGGAAAGGTAACTGGAGGCAAAGAGGGACAAGAGCTCAGGTTTCTCCAGTCCACTAACCTTTTCTGATACATTTCCCATGGGAACCAACTTCCTATATCAATGGTTTCCATTTTACCTAATGCTGGGTTATAGAAAGATCAGAGATAAAAATAAATCCAGTAGAAGTTACCATTATCTCTGAATAAGGACAGAAGAGCCTGCTTACAAGTGTCCTACTCCTTAGGAAGTATGCACAATGCACAATGGTTGCGTTCCAATAAAGTCCCAACTGCCTCATGAACTTGAAACTCCTACTGTCCCCATCTTACAGATGATGAGCCTAAGGGTTAGAAAGGGCAATCTAGCTGCCCCCAGAGAAAATGGCAGATCAGGGATCTGAATCAGGGGCTCTAGTGTAAATCTGCAGTAAGCTATGAGTCCCCTAGGGAATGCTTAAAGAGCCTTATCCTGTATCCCCAACCTCATCACTGGATACTGAACGCAAGCTTAGGTTTCAAACTGAAACCTCCTTCTGACAGTTAGTGCAAACATGGCAATGGTTCTGCTTAAGGCTAAAAGTCACACAGGGAATACAAATCCTGACCAGACGTCACCTCCTTCACACAATCTTCCCTAATACCCATCAGGGTGTGATTTTCCCCCAGAACTTACAACATCTTTTACAAAAACCTTTCATGAATATATTTAAGGTATTTGACCCATACTGTCTATATAGGTGTTAGCTATGTTATCTAACAATAACAATCCTGTAGAATGTCACAAATCAAAAGTTTTTGTTTTTTTTTTAAATACCAGGGCAAAGCTGTCTTATTGAAATAGGCAGGAGAGTTATAGAAATGATTTTGACAGAAATCATCTTCCACAACACCAAAATAGGCTATATAGGCTTCTCAGTTGAATCTCCCAGACCCTAAAAGTTATTCAAAATCAGACAAACATTTATCTCTTTTGGCTAGATCAGCATTAAAATTCCAAAAAATGACAAAAAAAGACCAGAAGATAACTTGAGAGTGTTCCATGATTCTACTGTTGAACAACAACAACACAAATATTTTAACAAAAGGCTTATATTAGTGAATAAATGATGATGAGTCAAGCTTTGAAAATATTTAATTATTAGTAGTTTTTATTGACAATGTCATTAATACATTAACCTTAGAGAGTCTTTATATAGTGGCTAGCTCAACTTTCACTTTTCATTAAAACATACGGGATGATATATTTAATAAAACTCATAGAGAATTTATTAAAAAATGTTTTAGGCAAATATCATTATCTTCTTACTCTTGCACATCATTCATCACAACACCAACAGAAGTGATCTTGAGGGTCTTACCAGGGCTCACTCTCTAGTCTTGTCAGCGCATCTGGACTGTGGGTGATGGGTTTGTGTGCTGCCTGTTGGTTTTTAGATGTACTCAATTATGTGAATAGAAAGTCTGGTAGGCCAAAAATAAAACAACAATAATAAAAAGGATATGCTAAAGGAGAAAAATAAGTATGTAAGAGAAAGTGGAGCATAGAAGAGTGGGAGGCAGTAGGTCTACTGATAATAGGCATTATTATTAAGTAAAATCATCAGGACTTACAAAAATGTAGGATATTGCAGGGAAATTAAAATCCTAAGAATATCCTTTTGTGGGGAAAAATCATAGCTTTTGAGGAAATAAATACATACTAAAGGTGCAAAAGTCAAACATTTACTTGTATAACCTGGAGTTACCTAGTTACCATATTTAGAAAATAAAGTGTAAAATAAAACACATAGATATAAACCTAGAGTTATATTACTTGTTTTAATGCTACTGCACACATTATTTTTTATCTGCCACCTACTTTTTTTTTCTTATTATAATTTAAAGCAAGCCTACATTGAAATGTGATTACATAGGGTTGCTTTGCAGGGCTGTGCAGTATATACAATGCACCCTGCCCAGAGGAAGTGAGGATTAAAATCTGGAGATGCCTAGCTTGTACTCCAGCACAATAGAGTACAAAGGGACCATTTATACTTGCAGTCAAAAAAGCAATTATGAAACAACATTTTAGGGTGGGGATGTGGCTCAGTGGTAGATTACTTGCCTAGCATGCATTAGGACCTGGGTTCAATCCTCATCATGTAAGAACAAAAACAAATAAAAACTTCCTTTCCACTACTAATCTCACTGATAATTAAATACAAAATAGTAAATAGTATGCTCATAACAGAGTTATTATACTTGTAATGGGCCATTGAAGCTCCTATAAAATTCCTGCAAGAAGAGGATCCAGCAGTCACCTTACATTTAGTTTTTCCATACTCCTTTAGCATGTAATTATTGAATGACTACTATGTGCAGGAACTATGCTGGGCACTGGGCAGAAACCATCTCTATCCCTAAGAATACATAGTCTGGCAAGTATGACAGAGTGTGAGATGACCATTAAAATGAAGAATGATACATGAAGGAAACAGGGTTCTTGGGCATTTCTGGAAAAAGGAAGGAATCTGACCCAACCAGGGTGGGTTTATGGATCAGTGATAAAGATACCATATGCCACCATAAAGAGGAGAGAATTAAGTTTACAAAATAGAAAATAACTTTGGTGTGTTACCTTTTACAAAAGGCTCCTTTGAACTTCCTAGCAACATGACGAGATAGAATTATTATTCTTGTTTTATAAATGAATCAGAGAGAGAAACTGATTGATCTCCGCTTGACTCAATGACTGAGGTGATACTGATTTTAAGTGCCCCTATAGTTAATGCTGTTGATTATTTCCACTGGAGATTTTCAGGATTATTATATTCAATTAACTAAATTTGAGAACTTTCTCATAGGCTAAATTAATCAATAAAACACCTTATGTTTGTATAACACTTTAGAGTTTCCTTATCTCATGGTTACATATGAAACTCATATAATTAGCCAATTAAACAGCCAGGTTAGCCTTTCTCCCCTCTTTTCTCTTGTTAGCCACCTAACTAATTATTCTTGAATTGACTGAAATGACTGGAGAAGATTTCTTTGATATATCACAGAGCATTCAGGCAAAAAGTTTCCCTGGAGCCAGACATGGTGGTGCATGCCTGTAATCCCAGCAGCTCTGGAGGCTGAGGCAGGAAATGGCAAGTTCAAAGCCAGCCTCAGCAACTGAGTGAGGCTCTAAGTAACATAACTAGACCCTTTCTCCAAATAAAAAAATAAAGTGGGCTGGGGATGTGGCTCAGTGGTTAAGTGCCCCTGGGTTTAATCCCTGGTAAAAAAAAAAAAAAAAAAAAAAAATCCTTTAGAAGGATAGATGACATGACTGTGACTGATGTTTTTTAAAGTCAAATCTCATTCAAAATGTTAAATTTCTGTCTTATATATGACAATTGACATTCTAATGTTATACTTCCCTTTTCAAGAATTTAGCTATAATGAAAATTTTTGCTGAAACTGATCTTTTTTTCATAGACCTTTGCTCACAAAAATTCATTGTATTTCTTTGTGTGTGTGTGACCTAAAAGAAATTCCAAATCTCAGACATATCAATTTACTAACCACTATCAATAGAGAGAAAATTTAAAGTGATTCAAAACATCAGAAACAACCTAGACTATGACATGAAAGAAAAACTGATTATTTTTCCATGAAATCTTTTTAGGATTTTCTTCTGGATATTTCCATAAACTCTAGTCTACATTACACGCGCGCGCGCACACACACACACACACACACACACACACATACACACACAATGTAATTCTATGCTACTAAAACTTTAAAAAACAAGATATTACTTGAATCAAAAGAAGTTTTTCTTAAGCAAATATGAAAATTATTCAGGACTTTATTTGTCTAAAATAAATATATAATGAATGAAAACAACAGGGTAGGGTGGTGGAGAATGAAATTCATGAAAATATCGTCAGAGAATAATTAACCAAGTCAAAGGTGGTCTTATTATAATATTCAAACTTTTTGGATTAAAAACTTCCACAATAGCTGTGTCCTAGAAGTATCTCTAATATAGGCCTCAGTAGAGATGGCTCAACTAATGTGTCTTTGGGGACCTGTCAAATTTTATTTATTTTTTCCTGTTTTTAATTTAGTTCAAATTAAATCATGCACAGAGACTTCAGGACACAGTTAGACCTTGGTAAACACACAAGGTTTCTGCAGACAAGGAGTATGCCAGGTGCTAGCTGGGGGTGCTGCAAGAGAGGCCTCAGCTGGTTGGAGACCTAGCACCATCCCATAGCTCTTGCCAAGGCAAACCCAGAAAACATGCAGGACTCACACCCAATGAGTGCAAGTATGCACAGGAAAATATGCACAGAACATGGGTGTGTGTAGACCCCACAGCACTTTGCCAGATGGAAAGCACAAGAAATTAATATCTTCAAGTCATCTTGGCTAACAAAGTTTTGACCACAAGTGGGGTCCTGGAACGTGTCCTCCTCTGTAGTTCTGAGACATTACTTCAGTTGTGTCCTTAGCATACACAGCAGATGCAGAAGAGAAATAAGCACATCATGCTCAGAACCCTGTAAATGTTCACCTAAAAAGTGAAAAGCCAGAGGCCTGCTCTTTGAGGTCTTGTGGTACAACCTCTTTTCACTCTCTAACGTGCATTTTGTGGCTAGCACTCCCTCACTCTCAATTCCGTTGTCTGGCACAGAGCTGCTCCATGGCACAGACGCCTAATACCAGGGTAAAAGAAAATTTCTGAGCTTCCAGCACTTCTCTTGTAACCCTTGGAGAACAATTCAGTACTGAACTTGTATCCAGGATACAGAACACATTTTCCTTCATTGAGAGGGAATGACACAACTGGGCATTGTGGTGTGACCTAAATTCAGAGATAAATATTTGGACGACGGCTCACTCTTCACCTGGCATTAATCCCTTACCCTTTGCTTTTAGGAAGATATGACAGAGCCAGGGAAGTCACCTTAAATCAGTGCTGCTTCCTGATGGCATAAAAGGCTTTAGTGGGGCTGTACTTTTACGTTGGCAAGCTACAACAGAGCAGGTGAGGAGGAGAAAGTGTTTCACAGGGTTTGAGCTGCCTTTTCAGCATGAAGTGGAGGGGTATCACTGCTCTCTGATCCTGGTTTCTGCCACCCAACTTCAACCTTACTCTCATTTCGCTCTTCCTTCCTCCCATGCAGTGATCAGTAGAGTTGGGATTCTAGCACCCCATAATTTCTACCAACCACATTACAGCTGAGAAACATGTAGTCTCAGACCATCTAACATATGAGATGTTATACAGCTTTCCCTGCCTTACTTACTGATCAATAACATCAGCTCTTAAAAATGATTTTCATCAGAAAGGGGGATGTACTTCTTTACATAGTTAAATACAGATCTTATTATTTTCTAATGTTATCTTGCCCCAAGAAAGGGTAAATGAAAACACTAAATGCTCATGATTTTCCTAATAGTCTTCTTCTGTTTCAAAGGGCTGACCCATTTTAAAATTTCATGCATGTTGCTATTGCTACAGTTTTATCATTTGTCAACAAATCAACTACCTGCTTAGCAGCCCTCATGAGGGATTTAAAATAGCCGCCATGAAAATCCTGGGCATTTACTATTTTTATAACAAACTTGATTGTCACCTATGATATTTCAAAGATCACTCCTCATATAGACATCATGCTGGAAATTAGATGCAGGGCCCGCTTTCCATGGAACATTATGCAGAGGCACTCTGACTAATAAATCTTTGTAGCTAATGCATTCCAGATGGAAGCCATGTCTCACAGATTTAACCTTCCTAAACCCTTCCAAAAATTCCTCCCATCAAAAGCTCTCTGGATGAGATATGTTTGATTGAAATGGGATCATCAATACTTGACAACTAAGTAATAGTACAAATGATTGCTGCCTGCAGGAAAATTGCCATATTCCTTCCTGCAAAGACATAGTTTTGGACCAACCCTCAGGACAAGAAGATGGACCTGACATGTCTCACTCGGTGGTTTAACTGCTTTTTTCTCTTAAATCCCATTGCCATTAGCAGATGCTATACAGGGAACAGCCATTTCTAACTTTTACACATGCATAGCAAAGGCTGCTAAAAGGAAGGATGGAGACTCTTCCAGGAGCCACTAATTAACATCCTGTTTAATCATGTCACCATGTTTAGCTGTCTACATCATTAGTTTATGTCAGGCAGACACGATACAACATCTAAACACCTACGCGAAGATCCTTGCAGAATCAGTCATGTGCGGTGGCAAGGGCAGTGTCGTACAAGATTGTAGCTGCACCTGGAATAGTTAGAAACATTACAAATTGCCCCATCACAGGCTAGCTCGCTCAGCCTTTGGGTACTTGGCTTTCTCTTCTAGTAGGTCCTCAAACACAGGTCAACTTACCACATGTGGTGGTATCTGAAATATTTTCATGAGAAGATTGAGCTTCCAGGAATGGTATGAGACTACTGTATTCTGCTGCCTGTTCTTGGGTTGAACACTCAGCCATAAGAGACTAACCACTTCATGCAAGGAAGCCCAGAGAATGTCACTGGAAGGCACACACTGAAAAAGTTTTAAATTCACAGCACACTTCTTTTTCTACCCTCACTCAAATTCATGCACATTTAGGTACTGAAATGAAGTAAAATTTCATTAATTCAGACTGATGAGAAAAGATCACAATGAGTTAGTAAAACATGAATGCTTTGAAATGTAAACAAATGCCCCTCCCCCTTATTTTGCTCGCCAGAATTACCTGCTAGCAAGCATTACTGTCTGTCTTAAAAATGGAATACTATTTGCAGCAATTGTCTGGATATAACAGATTATCATCCTGCTAAACTCAGGCAAAATGCTTATCTCTGTAGACTTGTACAGTGGCTCTCTGCCTGGTAGAAGCAGCCCTGGGGTTGCAATTCAAAGACCCAGGCTCTACTCCAGCTCCAGCAGAAACTGGTGTGATCCTGAGGCCTCTAGAACACTTCCCTTCCTCCCCTGTGAGGGGCAATTTGGCAGCTCAGTGGGTCCAGTCAACAGGCATCAGAATCACTTCTCCCCTGCTTACCCCCAATACATCCATCTAGGAGTTCCTGACTCAGTCAGTTATAAGGTGGAAAATGAAATAGTTAACAGCATAAAAGAATTCCCCAACTTCCTAGCTGATATCCCAAATCTCCCAAGGAGAAATTGGATTGGATAAACTCAAAGGTGCTATCCTGAACACTGCTCTTAGAGAAACATGTTGTATACTCACAGCCTCCTCGGGAGGCGGAGTTATAGGTGGGTCTATTTATTATTCCTGTCCTATTGTTGGGTCATAGAAAGTTAACTAATTGCATTGTTAAAAGCAAATTATTTTATGATTGTGGAAATTAAGGGTAATTTTAATTTTTTTCTTTCACTTTTTCAGATTTGCTAATTTTTTAAAGAATATGATCATGTATTTCTTCTGTGATGGAAAATGTTTCAAGTTTCAAAACAAATTTTATGAAGACAATTTAGTGTAACAAATACTCATCAGCATAGTAAGTATAGAAAACATAGAATAATGCATCTGCTATTATGTAGGTAAAAAGCCAAATAGGAAAAAATACTCTTTCCAGAAAACTTGGTTAAAGGAATCAATCATAACAGCATAGAAGTTAGTCCCTGGAATCATGGCCAAACCACCCTTAGTTAACTGCAGGATGCATATCAGCTCATTAGGAGGGATAAACTCTTCCAAAATTTCAAAATCTGAAAAGTCGGTTTAAATTTAAACGATTTTGTTATTTCAACACTTTTTTTTTTAAATAGGTCAACAGGCAATGGTAAACTGATATCCAACTAGAGCTGAATTATTTTCAAATTTGAATTGGTGAAGTCAGAAAAAAAGAACTTTGACAGTATAGATCACTGGCCCTATTTTTCTCCTTTTTGTTCTTGAATTCATGGATAGCAAACCTGGAATATTCTCTCTGTCTCAAAGGTGGATCATCATAATCAGGAAAAGTCATTTATAGAATATCTCTGGTTTCTTTTAATCACAGCCTTTAAAAAAAAAACATCTAGATACCAAATAATAAGAAATATTGAGAAGAGAGAAAAAAAAAAAGCTAAAGCCCTTTATAATCCAGAGGACAAGCCTTGCACGTGAGTGACACATGCAGAAACAACCCTAAATCATATAGCATAATTATCTTTTTTATGCTCTGGCTCTAAAATTCTTAAGAGCCCCTGCCCAAATGTCCTCCTCACTTTGATCTATGGTTGTAATCTTACATTAAAACTCCATCACACCAGGGAATGTCATTTTGCCAGCTTTCAGGCAGGTCTTAACAATAGACCCCTGGCTGAGACAAGCAAGGAAGAGATCAAGCACTCTTCACCTCACTGAGCAGCGGGAGCTTGGAGAGGCAGGCACACCTGAGAGAGGTGGAGCCTAGAAGGAGCTTGCCTGGCTCCTTCAAAAGGAACCTGTTCACAGGCTTGGGCACAGAATCAGCCGCCACTGCCACTGAGGAGTATTTCGTTTTTAGGTACCTTCTAGCAAAGAAGAAAGTCACTCTTAGTTATCTAACTTCTCTTCTTTTTTTTTATCCAGTAAGAAACCACACTATCCCAAACATTACAACTGCAGAGACTATTTAATCTTGAATTGGGACACATACAATTAAAAATTTTTGTGATGACCATTGGTTGCACAGATACTATCCATACTATCACTTCAGAAAGTTTGCATACAGCAGTTTTCGTTTACTTTTTGAGGAGCTCCTCTGAAACTAGATTAGAACATTTTTTTTAAAAAAATATCTAATCCTATTATGCTCATTAATGAATCCAGTTGCCTTCAGGATTACAATTAAAGCAACACAACGGGCAATATCCTTAAAAATTCAGCTCCTTTTCCTTAAAAACATTAAGTATGTAGGTTCAACCTGCTGTGACAACTGCCAAACCATCTCAGAGTCCACCTTTGGGAGCAGGGGTGCTTGGAGTACCTTTTAATTTCCTTATTATCTGAGTGTGCTTGTTCACAAAGCCACTCACAATTAGACCTATATAGATTTTGGCTCTAGCTTCAACAGAGTTTTGGGTTAAGGGGGCGTTGACATTAGAGATGAAAGGGCTTTTGCAAAACATTTTCAACTCTTCTTTTTCTAAGAACAGTAGATTTTAATCTTATTATGAACTTAATGCAGAGGTTATTAGCAGACTTCAGCAAAAATAGCACCTGTTGTAGAAACCCACATCCAGCTTGCTGTCATAAATGATACTTGTATGAATACTTAGCAAAGAACCTTGATATAAAATGTTTATTTCTTACTGCTTATAATTTTGAGTAGCCTTAAAGAGATTTACATCCTTTCCTTATTCCTCAATTTCTCTTTAAAATTAGCACAAGATAACAAGCAAAAAGAACTAGCCAGCTCATATGAACTATCCAAGTGTCTATTCATTTATAATTAAGAAGGGAAATAAATCTAAAAGCAACCATAATAATGAATCATATTCTCATAGCATATGCCTGTTCGTAATATTTGCTATCTTGTTAAAACATTTTTAAACTTATAAAGTGTCCATTATAGTCTGTTTCAATATATTGGGATGACTGAGAGAGGAAAATAAAAGCTAAGATTGGCAAAGCACTTCAGGATATTATTTTGTTTCAGCTACAATAGCCCTGCACAGTAGGGTCTATATAATATAGCCAACATTTCACAGATGGTGAGACTAAGGTCCACAGACTTCACCAAGGCCATACCACATAGCTAAGAAGCTCAGATCTGAATTTCACTGTGCCTAGAGACTCTGAACTTGAAAGCCTGCTTTCCTAACCACTATAGTATGATGGCATAAGTGAAAACAGGGGATGCAAAGGTCAGGTCAGGAGACACAATTCTGGCACCTTATTAGTAGATGGTCTTGGGTGAGTAATTTCTCATTTATTTTACAAATATTTATTAAGCATGTTTTTTAATGTGTCAGAGAGAGATTTATGAATTTGTGATTCAGAGATAAAATATGTAATCTTGGCTCTTCATTAGCTCAGAGTCTGGCTGGGAATCCACCACAATGGAGTAAGACTAAAGAATGTAAGGGTTGACCATTTTCAGCTCTGTTAGGAAATGATCTAATGTCATTATTTCAAATTATAAAGTACTCATGACAGTTACAGAGCTCCTATAGACATCAAAGGATATTTGTCTTCCAAAGAAATATTCTGTGTATATATACAGAAAAAAAAAAAAAGAACTCCAGTCCAGCAAACACCTGGCAACAAAGACATTCAATGCTACCATCTAACATACCTTGCTTTGAGAATATTTTTAAGCAATAAATGAAGAGAGTTGAGGCAAATCAATGACAATTAAAATATGCTCTGAAGACTTCACTCCCTGATTTGTACAAACTGAGATTTAGAAAAAGAACAAACAAGGAAATGTCATGGCCAACTCTAACATACAACTCAAACTACAAACAATCTGCCAGTGATATAATGATAGCATTTAATGAAGGCTTACATGAAGAAATAAAACGCAGAAATTGAACTGAAACTCTGGGAACACACTCTTCCAAATGTCACCTAGATTCACATTTTGTTTTCAGAATCTAGCTCATTTCACAAATAATACAGGAATTTAAAAATACATATAATTATGGAGATCACACACTAGACAGTTGTTATGTCTAGGTGCAAGGACTTATGGGTCACTTTTTTCATGTTTTTTTTTTCTTTAATCTAAGTTTTCTGCAATGAACACGGACTGCTTTTGTAACCATATGGGGTTTTTTTCCTTGCTTTGTTTTGCACTTTTAAGATCACTGCAGATGCATCCACAGAGCCCACCACAAGGCACATACTGGGGCTCAGCCTTGATATGGAATTGAGAAATATCATTTTAGATGCTATAGCATCACAGTCTACATGTTGCATAAAGAAAAGTGTCCCCGAAGAAAAGAGCAGCCAGCTGTCTTTATACGAAACTGTGGTGCTGCCTTTGGGAAGTACATCCAATGAGAACTTGTTTTGACGATGTAATACTTTTAATGGGTGAGCCATTTCCACACTTCACATACTGCCGAGTAAGTTTCTCAGAACTTTCTCATTGTACTCAGCGCTGTCTGTGCAGTTAATTTAGGCATCAGAAAACTCAGTTGTTAATTTTCTGACTTGCCTCTGGACTCTTAAATGCTATTGCTCCAATCATAACACGTTGGAACACTTACACAGATTTCAACAATAATATCCACAGCTGGGAATAAATCAAAGCAGTTTTATCACTGATTAAGTGCTATTGAAATATAGTTACAAGACAACATGAAGCAAAGGACAGATTTCACTTGGGAAGATTAAGACAGAGCCTGGGGGGTGGGGAAAGAGGGTAATCCAAACAAAGTCTATGCAACATTTAAAAAATATAATTCAGAGTCAGAATGCAGATTGCATTTTTTAGCCATTTAAATTCTCAGTTTCGTGTGTGTGTGTGTGTGTGTGTGTGTGTGTGTGTTTATGCTATAGAGTAGTTCAACCACATAAGATGAATTTAGGCACAGCTGTTTCTCAAGCTAAAATGTCTTCATACTAAAACAGGGGTCAAAAAACATATTCTATCAAGGGCCAGGGTGTAAATATTTTAGACTTTGCGGGCCATGATTTCCCTGTTGCAAGTATTCAATGCTGCCTTTACAGTATGAAAGCAGCCATGACGGTACATAAATTAATAGGTGTGGCTGGGTGCCAATAAAAAGTTATTTTTAAAAACACGCAGAGGGCTGAAGTTAGCCTCTGGGATATAATTTGCTGATATTTGCACTAAGAGATACAGGTTATTCCACAAACCCAGAAAACTCCCCAAATATGGGGATAAAGTTAGTATAGAATCTTACTCTTGGAGGGAATCTACACCCTGTTCAGGTCTCCTGCAGTTTCTTTCCTGTAGACACAAAGCAGATAGTGCCACCTGTACTTGTGTCTTTAGGCTGTAGTGTGGTTGGGATGGTTAGCTGTCTTTGGGCATCCAGGAATTCTTCCTTTTGAAAATTTTTTTCTCTCTTCTTTCTCCTTTTTAAGTGTCACTTCATTTCCATTGCTAATTATTTGGGCCACAAACTTGTCAGTGTTTTCTCTTTCTAATCAGATCGGTTCAGGCTTCTCTTGGGCCTAGCTGGCATCTGGTGCTCACAGGTTTTGGCTGCTCACTCATAGGCTACACTGACCAAGCCAGGACAGCTGCTGAGATGCTGCTACCTTCTCAACCACATCTGTGCAGAGATTTGGAGGTGGGACAGCAGTTTGCAGCAGCATTTGATCAGGTGTTCTTTGACAATTTCATCATGGATCCAGATGATGGCAAAGGATAGTTCTCATTGGAACTGCAGATCACCAAACTTTGGGTGTAAATAGGAGTCTTCCTTGCAAGAAAGTCTCAGGATTTAAAATAATCTTGCCAAATGGGAATGATGGTAGTCAGAAACATTATTAAGGTGATAGAGACAGCTGCAGGACTGTATATCCAGAATAGCTTACTGCATAAGGGATGCAAAATGCATGTGTCCAAACTAAGATGTACCCTCAGCACCATCAGCACCATTTTTGCTCTCAGCCATTCTTTCACATGGCCCTTTGAGCTCCTTTTCCAGCTGCCATTCCAAACTCCACTACATTCTTCAAGATGCCCATTACATCCTTGCCCTATCTCCTGCAGAGATGAAATCCATTTTGCTCTTAAATTATGAATTACCTGGGGTTCTGGGCCCTTGGTTTTTTCATCTCTTAAAACATTTTATTCTTCTTGAATGGTTTTACCAAAGACCAAAACCTTCACTACAACCTACACAAATTTATATGGCATTCACATCTGTAGTTCTAAGCTTTCTAAGTTACAAACCCTAGTCAGCTCCTCTGTAACTATATGTTTTAAGGTACTTCAAACTCTTTATCTCCTCAAGTGAATTAATTATTTCCCCTAATTATGCCATCCTCCTACATGATTCATATTTGTCATTACCACTATCTACCCAAGTATTCTTCCTGGACATGCTGAAGTCATATTGTTCCTTCACCACATGCATATCTACTCAGTCCCCAGTTGAATCCATCTTTTCTCTGTTATCACCACTACTACCTTAGTTTCAAAGCCCTTGCTATTTTTTCTTCATCCAAAATGCTCATTCTGCTCTAATATCCAAAGTCCTTTTTGCAGTATAATTGCATTTCTAAGTTGAACAAAAAATCCCAGCTTAAAATAAAAATTTCAAGTGTCTTAGCACAGGATATGAGGCCCAACAGGTTCATGCTATGCCAAAACTCTTCTTCCTACGTCACACACATCCCACAAAATCTAGACCCTAGCCAGATTGTATGATAACTTTCACAGTATGCTGTGCTCTTTTGTATTTCTGTGCCATTGTGTATTTCTAACATTTAGAATTCTCTCACTCATGTAACATCTTATCTACTTATCCAAAGTTGGCTTAAGTACCCTCTCCATAAAGACTCTCCAAGGCTCTGTGGTCAAGCTTTGGGATTCAACTGTTCTTTGTGTTTACCCATGTGATAGCACTTAGCACACTGGGTTGCTATTACAGTTCTACCTCTTTCCTGGAAGACCATGAACTCCTTTAAACAAATATACCTACTTATAAGTATATCCCACCATTCAGTATAGCATCTGGTACATACTGCTATTTAGTAATTATTTGTAAGATGCATTGCACAATGAATGGCTACTTACAAATGTAGCTGTATTAGTTAATGAACTTACTATAAGTCTCAAACATAGTCTTTTAGCCTCAACATGATATTAGACAATACCAGGTAGTATGAAAAATTATTCATCTCAATTTTTTCAACACTTGTCAGGTCATATATGAATAAGCCTATAGATTTTGTTCTCAGAATTTAAAGTTATAGAAAACATGAATAGAATTTATATAAAATGATAAAGATTTTAGAAAATAAATTCTGTAAGCAGTTAAGTAATAAATTAGGACTATTCAGAGGTGATTTAATGATTTAATAGAAACCATTGAGCTAAATTAAGAATTTTCTTTTAGGACTGGTGACAAGATTTTCCCCATCTCTGAGGGAAAAATGAGAGAAAACTCTCCAATAAGGAACATGGAGGAGTTTGAGGACTATCTACGTGTCTCTAGCTTATTAGAAAGGATGAAGTGTTCCTAGAGAAGATGGAAAAAATAATCCAAGATGAAAACTGGAAGAAAAAGATTTCAGCGGGGTTGATGTTGAATGAAATGGAACATCAGAAGATTAGAGAATTGAAGCTATCATAGAGGAAAAGGGAAGAGAAAACTAGATTCCACTAAAGTCATAAAACCTATAAATGGCACTGCCCACTGCAGGTGAATTTGAATCTTCTGAAGAAAGTGCAGTGTCTCTTACCCAAAGAGGAGGCACAGGCCTCAGCTCAGGGAGGGCCCCTCTGCAGGCAATACAGAAACAAGGCTAGTGGGCACTTGGTGACTCTTTAGAAGCTGTGGGAGTGTGGTTCAACATGACTAATTAAGTTCATTGATTCTGAAAAAGATATCCTATTGAATCTACCAGCTCCGATCCACTACTGCTGATTGTAGTGAGAATAGATGGTAGTTATATAAAAGTGTTTCAAATTGCCTCTAGAGGCTTTAGCTTTGAGCCTAAAACTGGAGATCTTGGGGGAATATTTTCCCCTTTGTGGTTATGAGTTGGTCTGAGAAAACTGGTTGGGAGAATAGTGTTAACAGATTTTTTAACTTAAAAAATTTTTTTTTAAATTGTGAAAAAGATTTATAATTCACTCTACTGGCTAAAGATGGAGGGATTTTTATAAAAGCATGCATACATACACACCATGTCAATTTCTTTGTTTCTTTTTAATAATGCTATTGGCTCTTTAAATATATATTTTTTCCTATATCCTCCTCTTGATAACCTGAAAGAAAAATTTTATTTTACCCCTATATATCAATCAGGTGGTTAATAATCAGGTAATTCATAAACTTGCCTATTAAATGTCCCTGACCCTTCCTGATTTACTCTCTTGTAGCAGATGTGTGAATTTACACACTTGTACTTACTTTGCTACCTCTAGAAGTATGTAAGCCCAAGACCATTCTGGGATCTAGTCATTCTGATGCTTTAATTTTAGCTCCATGCCGTCTTTTGTCTCCTTCCACATTTACATATCCTTTTAGTATCTGCACTAATAAGCCTACTTCCAGCTTAGCTATTTTCATTTATTTTGATACCTCTCACTCTGTACTTCCTCATGTGGATCATTATAACAGTACTTCATCTTTTAGTATCTCCTAATCCCTTTGAGAAATATTGCACTGTAGAATCTCTAGTAATGGAATTACATCTATTTACTGTGTATTTTGAGTCTGTATACCTAAAACTCGGGGCATAGGCCTGGTGATACCCAACCTTCTATTTCATTCTGATAATGACCACAGTCTAATGTTAATAGCTTGTTCTCAAAGCTCTTGCCTACATCTGATCAGTGTTCCTCATTTTGTTCAGAAGAAAACCAGAGGGGGGTTGAAAACATGCAAAACAAGTTGTGAGAGTGACAGAATGCAGTAGGGCTATTAAGCCAGGGGAAGCAAAAGCTCGGGTTAACAGGGTGACTGTCTCCAAATATTTGAGGGACTGACTTGAGGAAGAACAGTTAACTTTAGTCTGTGTGCTCATAGGAATTGAAATTATACTAGTAGTTAAGCATAATTTTAATGTCAATATAAAGACAATGCAGTCTAAATTAATTGGACATGGAATGACCTGTCTCATGACGGTTGTGTCTCTGGAGTGTTCAAGGACTGCTGGGGCCATTACAAGCCAGGTTGGCAGACATGGGGCTCATATGTAGCCTGAGTGATATTTGTGATTCCTCTAACTCTGAGATAACATAATATCTCTCTCTCTCTCTCTCTCTCTCTCTCTCTCTCTCTCATATATCTAGTTCAAAGGAGATTTAAGGCAACTCTATGAAAATCAGTGCACATCTATTCACATTTCTTCCTTTTCTTTCTGAAAGTTAAAACGCCTACAAGGCAGGAATTTATCAGATGCTCTGCTCTTAGTGGAATGATACTTACAACAGATATTCTAATATTTGAGGTTCCCTCATCTCCAGGTTATCATTCCACTACTCAATTTGATAATCTGATTTCAGAAATCACCCTTATCCCCCATCAGTCATCTATAATCTTCTCTAATAGCAACTTCAGTTATTTTTTACTTAACAAGAATGTTCTATATCGTGTTAATACCTTCTAGGATTGTTTTTCTTCAGGGTTTACATTTCTTTTATTCTAAACAGATTGTACAACTTCTCCCCAATTTGTTAGTTGTATTTCTTTTGGTCAACACAAGTCCTCTGTCACCATTCTCCATGTGTGTGCCACATCCTTCTTCTGAGTCTTGGTATGGTACACTGTTCACTTTTGTGTGTTAATTTTATTTCTGTAATTTTGTGCTAATATTTGAAGTTCATTTTGTTTTATGGCATATAATTTATTATACACATACTCCTAAAACTATAAGTATTAGCAGCCAAACTTCTGTTATCTTCTCATCTTTATGAAACTCACCGTCCTCTACCATCTTATAGAATTTTACCTGGGCTTCACTCCAACTCTGCCATTGTCCACAGTTTCTCCTTTAAGTTCCTTTCACCAGCCAAATGCACACCCACAAACACAAATTTCTTCCACTTCAATAGGAAAAAAAAAAAAAAACAACTCCACAACTGTACCCAATTATATGCATTCAAGTTCCACAATTTGAGCAGGACTGATCTTAAGCTGAAGTGCAATATCTACCTGTTTTCCTCCCCTACTTCTGTGTATCATGGTGTTCAAAGCAGAATTTTTTTGGGGGGCATTCTATCTCCCCACAATATGATTCTGGAGATATGGAGTGCTTCTGATTACAAAACTCCACTGTGTCACTTTCTTCTGCCTTGCTAACTATAGTCTTTCAAATAAATGTAGGTAGGACAGAGAGCATTGGAGAAATCAGGAGAGATCAGAACATCTGGTTTCTCTAGTTCAGTGTTGGGTAAAGCACAGTGCCAGCTTTCAAGTGTTTCTGTCACCATCACGCAGTAGGACAACTATAAAGATCCTGTTCCATGACTGGTAATCTTAGGAATATATGATTAATGAACATCTATGAAAGAAATCAGTGATCACTGGGAGCCAGCAAGCATGTACTACTATAAGTCTTGGTGAACTAACTAACAGTTTTTTTCCTTTTCTAATACAATCGCTAGATTTATAGCCAAATAATTCCTCTAACTATAATATTGCTTTTAGCATCATATTTGATGGACTTAAATTTAAGAAAACTGAATAGATAAAATAATTAAGTGGAATTACAACTAGTAGAACAACTGAATGTAATATTAATAGTATTAATTGATAGAAGTGTGTCACCTGTAACTCTCTCTTCTGTTGGTTTGCCATGTAATTATCCTGAATTATCCCATATGTTTATCCATGTCTTCATAATGGCATTCCAAAATATACAAATGAAATGTATGACAGGGGAGAACTTGGCGTGAGGTTAAAGCATCAGGGTTCAAAATTATCTTTACACATTAGAATGAGATTCAGAAAAAAAAAACTAAATTTGAAGTCAACAGAAATAAATGTCAAGTCCTAAATGAGTCATTTCCTTAAGTGTAAGATGGGAAAATCTGGCTTGACTACAGTTCTCATGACAGATCTGGATCTCTTAGTTGACTGAAAATTGGAGAAGAGTCAACAATGATGTGGCTGCTAAATGAAGCTAGTGTGACTTTAAAGCCATGTTAGAAGAAAAATTTTCAGATCAAGGGATTAAGTCCTCTCTCTAGTCTCCACCCTACTGGGACACATCAGGATATTTGATCATGTTTCAGGGTATAAAGTGGTACATTGAAAAATCTACAATCATGCCATGTGAAAAATCACAAAAGAACTTAATAAAAAGAGAGGACTTTTGGAAGAGAGCTCCTAGGAGAAAAGATGTTTGGTTAAGAAGTCAAAGCTGGAATCAGAAAGTGAAAGATAAGAAGATGATTCTAAAAATGACAGCAGTACAATAACAGGATGGGCTACGTTGGAAGGGAACAAGTTTGTTCTTGGAAATATTTGAACAGTGGTTAGTGGCTTCTATCAAGAATATTTCAAAAGGGATTCTTACACAAAAGGTAATGATAACTGGGTAACTGGAGAAGTTCCCTGCAACCCTATGGTTCTATATCTTGCTTTTTTATTTTAGGTGATTGCTTTGACATCAGAATGTACATGAAATATTGGCCCAAAATTTGATTTGATAAGAATTTTAACAAATATCTCTATAAATGTTTCTTTTTAAAAATTTCATTTATTTATTTATATATGTATTTATTTATTTAGTTTTGGTACTGGAGATAGAACCCAGGCACACTTAACCACTGAACCACACTCCCAGCCCTCCTACCTGGCCTTTTTTTGTGTGTGTATTTTATTTAGAGTCAGGCTCTTACTGAGTCATTTAGGACCTTGTTAAGTTGCTGGGGCTGGCTTTGAACTCATGTTCCTTCTGCCTCAGCCTTCTGAGCCAGGAGGGGGATTACAGGTGTGCACCTTTGTGCCTGGCGAATCTCTCTTTAAAGTTTTATATTAGGAAAGGTGATGCATTTAACAATGCTAAGGTGTACTTGTGAACACAAAGTTTGCAGAAAATATCCACAGAGTATACTTTTTTTTCTGATTCTCTTTTGAGAATTAAAAGTGCTGGGAGTAAAACTTGACTGATGAGGAATCTAAAGATAGTAGAGATTTGCTAAATGAGTTATTACTATGGGATGGTAGGAAAATATCCTTAATAAAATAGGTGTGTTTGTATGAAAAACAGCTACCTGTGCTTTTTTTGGACAAACTTTCTATATTTTCTGTCAGAATAGAAAAAGAACCATGCTTTTAAACTATAATGATAAAAATTTAGAATTATAAGAAATATATGGAACTAATTATTAAGTGAAGAAGAATTCATATAAAGTTAATCATGCAGCATTATCCTAAGTCATACATGGTCAATGCTTTCTGTGGCATGAAACCCTGTAGAAAGCGGCCTATGTTCTCAGGATGAAGTACAGAGAATTACACACTAGATTTTTTTCTGAAGCAATCTCTCATTGAGCCCAAGGACCAGGCTTAGCTGGTTTAGAGGAACCCCACCATCTCAACATCCTCTATGTATCATCAGGAAAGGGAGCAGGGTCCAATGATGAAGAACCTGAAACAGGATCAGGTCTCTTTTTAGTATTCTCATTTGTAACACAGGATGCTGGGTCACTTTAAAGGCTCCATCTGCTTCAACATTCAGCAACTCTCCCATCACAGTTTCAAGTTAACTGTCATCTTTAGGTTACAGCTCGGCATAACTGAGCCTGGCAGAGCACCAACTTCTCTGTCTGATGCCTTTAGCACCTCTACAAATGACCTCATGAGCTTGAGTGAGGAGTTCAACAGTGAAAAGATCTTTCAGCACAGGAATTCTTAATTGCAACACTAAATTAACATTCCATTTTTATCTTCGTTCCCAAGAAATGACAAATGGAGGAAATCTTTCACTCTGGTTAGTTTCTGACCTCTTTAAACAACTAGCAAACATAACCTCCATTAGAATACACTTGCTCTTGACTCCTATCACTAACTGCTGGAGAATTCTTCAGGTTTTACTTTTATTTTATTTTATTTTGAATGGTCTAATTTATTATTCCAAAATGCATTTTTTTAAAAATTAAAAAAATTTTACATTAGAGGCGCTGGGATTGTGGCTCAGTGGTAGAGCGCCTGCCTAGCACAAGCGGGACCGGGTTCAATCCTCAGTACCACGTAAAAAAAAAAATAAAGGCGTTGTGTTGTGTCCATCTACACCTAAAAATAAATATTTTTTTAAAAAATTTTACATTAGAATTTTTGGTTGTCATTACTCAGATTCTTCCTTAAGATTCTCTGATTGGGCATAGGTATGACCACAATTTGACTAGAAAATGCATTCCAAGGACCTTAGGTCACCTCTATCCCACCACATGGTCATAGTGAAGCCAGAGAAGTAGGATTCATCCTTTTTCTTGCATTTCACCACAGTGAATTTTAAGGTATAATCACTGGTGCAACTGTTGATTTTATCTAGGCAAACCACAATTTCACCTTGTCAGAGCATTGTGAAACATCTTAATATACACATAAGTGAATATTCCCTTTCTTTCTGTAGCTTATGGATATATAGCCATAATTTCTCTAAGGTAGCTTCCATATCCATTATGTAGAATAAATACTGCCTGCAAATGTCCTATCTACTTCACAAAGACTATGGTAAAATTGTGTTAGAAAAGCCAGATTCAGTACAGTCTTTGGATTTGTTTGATAGAACAGTACTCTTTCTAAAATGGTATTATTTTCTCCTTTATTAATTTAGGTGAGTTTGGAAAGTCAACAATTACGAAGATTTAAATCCTGCATACATTTCACTTATCCAACCTTAGCACTACAGGTCAAAAACAGGCTAAGACCGATTGCTTATTGGAGGCACCAAAACAGAAGCATTTATCTTAAACGTGACCACACCTTTCATTTTGTATTTTTCATCTGTTAACCAATGTAGAAGCCTTATACATATAGTAGGAGTGATTTTCTTGTACTTGTCCAAAGGTAAAATTGATGGTCAAAGATTATTACATGTATGCATGATCACAAGTGAGAGGCAGGATAGCTGAGTGATTCTGGATGTCTACCCTGAGCTGGTAGAATCATCGCTAATACAACACTCCAGCTGAGTTAACACACAAATCCAAATAGGCAAAGGTCCAGCCATCACACAATGTACTTCTTTACCTTTTGACTAACTTTCCCATAGCCCTCTAAATACCCATCTAGTCTCTGATTCAGCCTTGCAATGCATCCTCCATTGCACATATCATTGTATAAATTTTGGGAAATCTTGCTCTGATACATTTTGTCTCCTGTGCCTCCTGACTCTACCAGGAAAGGTATGTTTCATCAGTAGCTCCTCCATTAGTCACACTTCCCTGCCACACTTCCCTGTCTTCTTTCTCTTCACTATGGAAATACTGCTTATATTCACTGCTTAATTTCACTAAAACATAAAAACAGGATGAGAACATGATCTCTGTCACTTTGTAGTTCATGTTGTCTTTCTTATGCTCCGTAATCATCAGGAATTTCACATGAAATCACATCACCATTCATGTTTTTGATGCTCAGTATCCATCAGGAAATTTCAAATGAAAATCACTTTTTGTTTTTAAAGGCAGTTTCTATCTTCATTTGCCTGACACACGTATACTATTTCCCCAAGGTGGTACACAGTGTGTTGATATTTCAGGGCCTTCAGCTTAATTTTCCTCCTTTACATCTTCACTACAAGATTCCTGGCAAAATTAAATGTTGCACACTTTAACAACAACTATATAGAAATGCTGGGCATGTGCTGTGAGCTAAGGGGAAAGAAACAGGCTTCCTTGAAGCACAGGAAGATTTTGGCCAGCATCAGAAAGAATCTCCTGCTTCTTAAAACACTTCCATATCTGTAGTTGTGACAGGGAAGTCCCTGGCTGTAGGCCTGACGTCTGCAGGGCTATAGGAATGTACTGGGGCTTACTGTCAATTTGACTTTGTCTGTGTGGTTACAAATATATAAAATATTTGGATCACTGAATAGAGTTAAAGTCAAATTATGCCACTTTCTCTTCCATTCTTCAACCCAGCTCAGTCCCAAAGTGGTTGTCCTCTCAAAAGGAAAGGCTATTTATTCCAGTGCAGTAAGGGGCTCTCCTTCTCTTTATCAATCTTGTGGGAAGATTAAAGGCCACTCTATTTGGGACAGTCAATTGGATTCGTTGAATACTCTACTGCAGAATCCAGATGGTAGAAAACTATTAAGTGGATAAAAGCTTAGGGACCAAGGGTTTCAATTATAAGTCATGTCCTTCTTAACCTGACTTTCTCTATGGCCACAGATATATCAGGTTCCTTCTCAGCACTGTTTTTTTTTTTTTTCTCCCAAGCAGGCAAACTTGGAAAAATAGGTTCCACCTTCCTTAAGCATCTACATTAAGAATCACTGTATCTGTGGGTTTTTTTTAAACCAATTGTTATTAGATAAATCTATTGAGATAAAAAAATTAGAAGACATAATTCAAAATAAAAAAATAATATCATCTGATACAACTTTGAATTACAGAAATAAATGACAAGAATAAATATCAGTCATCTAACTCCTGGGCAGCCTTTGTAGCTATGATGTACATGTGATGGACGGCGGCCCCCAGGCTCACAAACAGTGATCAGCTCCAAGGCTGTTACTGGGTATATGTTTTCCTTCTCATTGAACTATGTTAAGCAAGTCTTTGAGAATCCTACTGGTAAGCAAAAAAAAAAAAAAAAAAAGATGTTGGGGTAGAATGGGCCAGACTAGCCTCAAAATGAAAACATCAGAATAGAAAATCAAGGCATAGCAGCTAGAATTTCAATAAGGAAGTGTTGTTGTTTTTCCTCATTAAAAAAGTCAATGTCCTTGGTTTCTCAGATTTCTAACTAGTTGCAAGTTAGTTGAACAGTTTCCATGTATGCATCTGAATTGTGCCCTGAGAGCCTCAAGGGTATCTGAACCAAATATACATATTTATTCAGGAAAACTAATTGTTTACACTGATGAAAGAGGCTGTAAATTGGATGAAAATATGCAGCAATGCTTGGATATTCAGGGGAAATTCAAATACATGCACTGACCTTTAAGGAACATGGGTATAGAATGGTAGGCAGCACTTGAAACACTGCTTTAAAAAAAAAAACAAAACAAAAAACCCACATTTTCTTTCCCAGAATCTTAAACACAATCAAAGAAAATGAAGACAATAGATTTGGGGAGATTTTCAGGAAGGAATTTTTTGTGGTTCTAGTTCACATTTCTGTGATCCAACACCCTGTTGTGCACATGGAACAATCACTAAATAAGCAATTTATATGTCCAAGATATTAACTTCAAAAGATTCAAAGGTATGTTGAAATACACCACATTTGCCTCTTAATCTCCTTAATTAGCTATGGTGGATGTTTTAAAAAATCCAGGTGCCTGTTGAATCTCTTCCTGAAGCTCATGTCTAGGATTAGTTTGTCCTAATTAGAGGTAAGAGTTGCATGCATCTGCTGGTCAGCCTAGGACTTGTTTCACAATGGTTCATAACACATGCTAGATGTCACGTCTCTAAGTCATCTATCCATCATGCTTTTTCCCACTATTCCCCTTCCCTAAGTAGACTCAACTCCAGACATTCTGACATTTGGGTATCTGCAGAGAAACAAAGCCAAAAGATATTTAGTTCTGACAAATGTACTAGCCTTCTCTTCTGCGGTTGGTTGAAATCAGTTGTGAAATTATTGCCATAGAGCACTAGCAACTTCTCTGAGTCACAGTGACCTCTCACTAGGCCTCCTGCCACATCTTTTAGGCCTAAGGGATCATGTTCTGTGTGAAACAGGAGGAAAGGAGGAAAGGCCTATATTGTTGAAAGGACAATAAAGATGATTGTTGCACTAGTAATTATAACATTACACACATTGGAAATTATAACATATACATTGAAAGTGATTGACAGGACATACCATGGAAGATAAATGTAAGCATGTTGGTTAATAAAAATCACCTACACTATTTTTAATCATAATCATTTACCTGCCTTCAATGTCGGGTAAAGAAATCCCAATTATATCCCAAGGCATAATTCATTGCCTAGAAATGGAAGCATATGAACAGTATAATAGCCAATATCTTAGCACTAATGGTGGTGAAAGAATTCAAGCATACTATGTGATATTAATCCAGAATTCTGTGAAGATATTTGATGTATTTAGGCAAGATATCATTAAAATTAAATTATTTAATTGTTAAAAATTAATGTACCTTTTAAAGAGAAGTATTGAAAATAAGACTTCATTAAAACTAAAAATTTTAAGTAGAGGGTAATCTCAGAACATCTGGGAACGAAAGACTGACACAACCCCACATTGATCTAACCCACAACACCTGGGACTTATTAATCATGATAATTGATGCTTTTCCCCAAATGGACTGTAAGCTCCTTAAAGGTAAGAGTCTTATTCTTATGTCTTATGAGGAAGACATAACATCCAAGACAGCATTGTTTACATAATTGGATGTTAATAAATATTTTTGAAAAAATTAAAAATTAATGTGTTTCAGTTTATATTGAACTCCTAATTTTTGCAGAAGTCGTAGATATAAGGATCACTGAATTAAATATTTTCAATCTTCCCAATTTTTTTGACCTTGGAAACATTTTGGTTGCTATGTATATAGGTTCTCATCTTCCTCCTATCTCCCCTTGACCCCCAAAATGACCAGACTACTTGAGTAAATGGCTCTGTATGGACATTTTCTCCTAGTGAGAGTCTGGATTGACTTATGAAATACTGAGAAATATTTCAAAATCAGCCACTAGAAGACAATGATCTTGTTCATTTTTTAATTTATTCAAACAAAATTCACTCAACTCATACTATATTCTAGGTCTCTGTTTATATTTTTATGAAGAAATACACTCACATATATAAACTACTAGAAAACTTTATATAACATTGTCTTAAATATGTCCAAGAAAGAATCAATTTGAATCAATGTGAATTTTAATGGGTGAACAGAAACTAAACAAGAGGGGAGTGACCTACCAATACTCTCTCAATTCATGCTGTTCCTTACTCTATTTCATTCTTACCCATAGAAATGTTTTGAAATAATAATTTCTAAACTGTTCTTAAATAATAATTTCTTTTCACTTTGAACATATTTTTAAAAAGCTATGTCTGTATTGAATAAAACTTTGATAGCTCAGATTGGTTAGGCCATTTCAGAGGATAGACTGTTTTTCAGGGTTTTTGACTTAGAATTAGGTCTAACTCCAAAGTCTGCAAGATGAAATATTACCAAAAACTCCTATTAGACTTCTCATGACTTATTCTTTATACTTAATTCAGAAGACAAAAATGAAGTCGGGGAATATAGAGTCCTATTTCAACTGCTATTTGCTTACAAAAGCAAAGTAAGCCTGACCTAAGAAATAAAGTATATACTTCCACAGGTATGGAGAACATTCTAGCAATTTGTTTCATAGTTAACTGGCTGCTGTATTGGTCACTTGATATGTCATTAATTCTTACCCCAACATACAAAGATTATTTCACTAACTCCTTTCTGAAGATGTGTTAAATAATTCAGGATTAGAAAAGCAGAATTTGAACTCAGTCTCTCTGACTTCAAAGACTGAATTATTTCATGATGCTTCCTGTACTGTATTGTAGATAAGATTAACCACAGATTATAGGACTGTAACTGGAAGTTATTATTTATCATTTTTTAAAATAACAGCAACTTTTAAAACACAATTTATGATAATAGATCTTACTGATAAACTACTCAGAAAAACAATCCATTTCTGTAATTCCATGGTAAAGGTTTTCTTTTTTGCCCCATTTTATCATAGCACTTTTCTGACATCTGCAAGTTTCTTGAAATTAATTTAACATTAACAATATACCCTCATGACCTGAGGATATTAACCAAATAAACACTCAAAAATCCTCTGCACTTGAAAGTAAGATAGATGCAAAGATTCCTTACATTTACATATGCCATACAGACAAGCAAAATCAATGACATGGAATACCTATGTAATAAAGTAATTGCTTTAGAAATGTGTGTGATAATTGCATATAAGCTGAATAATTCATTACTAAAATTATTGGTAATGAATGTTAATTTAGTGCGATTATCTCATGTGTGGGAATATGCTGATGTACAGTGATTTACAGTAAACTTTAAGGATGAACATTTTATTTTTAGACAATTGCGTGTTCATTAAATATGAAAAAGTGATGACAAAACAGGTTTCAGTGAGGCATTCAGTTTGCAACGATAGAGTTTCAATCACAAATGGCTTTTGGGTTATATTAACTATAGCCTATAAATCATATATAAATATGTGTGTGCATGTGATATCACGCAGAGCTGTCCAGCAGAGGGCTCCTTTGAAACAGAACGTGAAAAATGAGACCTCAGTTCAAAGTGGAGGCAAATGGTACTGTTAATAAACTATACTGAGGTTTATTCCAAATCAGCCAATGGTTTTACATTTCATTTCCCCAGTGACTGTAATTCATGTATTTACAAGTGAATAAATATGAAATATACATAATTTTTGTCCTATGAAAATATAAAGTAATTAAAGCTAGATATTCTTTAATGAAATTCAAGTAAAACCTAGCTAATAAGTACTCACAAACTGTGTAAGGATATGTCCATTTAATTACATTTATATAGAAACACAAACCAAATGTACAGAAATATTCAAGAGAAACAAAAATTTTCCCAAAGGAATATATTGTAAATAAAATATATAAAGACTGTCTAAACCTTCTCCTTTTATTAGAAACTATAATCAACACAGATTATCCACTTCTATCCAGTTGCAAGGTAAGATTGGTGATTTCTGTGAATTTTCTTCCTTTGTAAGTCAGAATGCTCAAAGTAATTTTCATTTATATAGTGAATCTTATTCCCTTGTTGTTAACGAGAAATAACTATGAATTCTCAAATGTAAAATGATATTCTATATTATATACCATATTATGCATGAGTGAGTAATATAAAAATGGTAGTTATCAGATTGATCAATACTTTTCATAGGGACTGCTGAGTGATATTTTTAAAAAAGAAGGTTAAAGTGTGGAACAACTCAGAAAATTGTGGTTTTTTTTAAATTGGAATAACTAATAGGTAGGGGTTGGGAGAGGGAACCTACAGAGACTATCATGTTCTTAATCTAGGGCTATTGATAGCTTTTAAGGTATCACAAAGAATCACCAAAAACTGACTCCTTATTCAGCTCAACCTTGAAGTTTACATTTAATTTTAATAAATGGAGACATCACTGCCATTTGTTGAGAAAAGGTGAACTTTAGATCCACAAAGAAGATATTGACATTTATAAAACAAAGGTAAGCGGTAACAAATCTTTAAAATAACAATCTAAAATCCTTTGTAATTACTAGGGTGAAATGTGTTCGTGTCATGCAGTCATAAACCCAATACTCTAGAATCAAGATGTAGGAATTACATTGCTCTAGAGTTGGCAGCAATTCCAATATTCAAGTAGCATGAAATAAAACAAAAAATGTTTAATGGCCCTTAAACAAACAAAGCTAATATGTAAAATTTTCATGTTTAAATCCTTCTGATGAGAAAAAAACCGACATGGATATATGTGGTCTTTTGCTCAAACAGAACTTGGTACTAGGATTCAGTGATGCTAGAGAAAGTTTAACACCCGTATTTAACTAGCCAGATATTACTGTTTAGAGCTAGAAAAAACCAGATGTGATAAAGCTCAGATGGTAACAAATCCAAAATCATGCTGATATATTTATTATCTAAAACATGGAAAAGTAATCAACCAATACTATATCGTCTCAGAAAATAGTGCCACTCTAATGGAACCTAGAAAAACAATCATATTATAATGTTGCATTTCACATGTGCATTTTAAATGCCATTATTTTTCCCTCTTTTGATCTTTCCTTTGTATTCATAAAAGGAGCTTTCATCTTTGGATATGTGTGTGGGGAGGTGCCTTGCTGCGTGTTCCAGCGATTCTGATGCCAACAGCCAGCCAGATTTTTGCAAATGACACAGACTGTACCAAGACAGTTGCATGTGACTGCTTAACCCCTCAGCTTGTCTGGGCAGTGCAGGCGCCCCTGCTGTGATGTTTTGTTTGCACACATGCACAGATAAAGGCCACCACTCCTCTCATTAAATAAGAAGGCATGTGGGAAAATTAATAATTTAATTTGCAGAGAGAAGATGGATGTGGAAATCAAATGTAAGTCTACAACCTTCCCTGAGTGCTCACCTTGGTGTCTGAGGAAATCTGATGCCAATTCCGTGGCTTGACTCATGTCTCTGGAATAATATCAAAGTGTCAGCAAATCAGTGCTTTCAACCCACTGGGCTAGGAAAGGTCGTCTTGTCTCAGTACAAGGGAGTGAGAGTGTGGCTGGCAAGGATAGACAGAAGATTCCTATTGGAATTATGCCATACTATGGGCTATTAGGGCCACCTATGCTCTAAAGAATCTGAATGAATTCTAGAGGTGTCCACCTGAACAACACCCAAGGACTCAAGGAATGTTCTGTGTGATCGATTGTTAGCAAACCATTGGCAAGTATAACCTATAGGTTTAATTCTGTACTCTTAGGAAACATTTACTCTTTTCTTTCCTAAAAGGGAGAGAGTGTTGGAGGAGGAGGGGGAAGGCAAGAAATGCATTTCATCCTATACTGCTGGCCTTTGATCCTCTGGGATCATGCAAGAGCCATCCATGACCTGCACCCCTTCCTTCACATTCCTGACCAAACTTCACTTTCTTGAAAAATATGTGTTTGGGGATTTCAGGATACCTGCTCAGATTATGCTGAAATTTTCTAAACCTACTGCTTCAAAAATGACATTTCCAAATGAGCCAGTTTTCTGCACAGCATGCTGAACTTCATTCTGCCCCCAAACTCTTGGTTCAACCCCAAGAACATCTGCATTCAGGAAGAAATTTTAGCTTTGTAATTTCTGCATAGAAACCTGGAGAAAGAAATAATTTAGAGAGAATTTCTAAACTAGAGGAGAGTCAGAAAAGCAAATCATCATCATGTGAAAGTTATCAAAATCAAAATGGAATCACTTATTTCAAATCCTAACAAGATAAATCACAATGGAAGGGATCTCATCCACGAATATCTGATAACAAGAGGTATGACAGTCTCTGCCAGAACCACAATCCTGTACAAAGGCCCCTGCCACCTCACAGAAAAAAAATACTTCTATGAGGCAAGGACATCTTGCCAGCAACCTCCTATGCAACCTTGGCCTGATGCCACCCTCGTTATTGATCCTCATAGCCAAGGATAATTGTTTCAAAACAACTTACGTAACCTCCTCATTTGTCGTTACAAGCCCTAGCTTCCCTTTGCCTTCCTGAATACATCTATAGTTTACTGTGTCACATGGATTCCCATTGCAATGTATTTCTGGTCAAATTCATCATCATCATTGGAAAATCTCTGTTATTTGGTTTGACAATTACAATGAAACTTTCAAAATGCATCTCTTCCATTCCATTTCTTTAATATCATTCTTTCGAACTTGTTCATGCTTATATGCACAGATCAGGTTACATTCATGAATGTGGTGCTACTGGGGAACTTCTCACATCTTATTCTAAAATAAGAACATATTGTTTGTCTTGCGTCAGTACATCATGGGCTTATGGTTGAAAGGAAATATCTTTTAAACTGTTTTTTCATTAATGATGAGAGCTCTATCAGGCTCTGTCCCCTGTTTTAATCAATAGCATCAACTGGAAAATAAATGGCTAAGAATAAAGTGCCAGGTATGGTTGTAGAGTTGAGTAAAACAAATTTGTGCATAGAAAGCTGGATCCTTAGACTTGGCCTCAACAGTAAAGTCTTTAACCAGCTGAGCTGTCATGAAAATCCAAGACATAGCACAGGACTGAGCAACAATGACCAACTAGATTTAAATCCAAATATGTAGGTTTGACTTTACCTTTAACCAGTTATGTTAGCTTGGAAAGGAGAGTCAGCTTACTAATACCTGAGATCATTACTATGTATTTTAGAGATGCTGGTTCATTTTACTAATACCAAACAGTGGCAGTCTTTAATATATACGTATTTATTTTAAAACTTTAATCTGTAAATCTAAGGGTTTCATTTTTGTCTTCTTCTAACTAACATAGGTAAAAATATTTTTAGGACTACGTTCACATCTCTATGGATTCTTTGATTTCCTCTCTTATTCAAACCCCTGTAGTTTCTGCAACAAACAGCAAAAGATAGGATTTCCAAAATCCTATCTCCAAATACTCTCTAGTTTTACTTGCATTCCTAACTGATTGACTTTAATAATTTAAAATGCTAAAGCCAATGACACAGCCTGGAAAAGAAGATTGCTCATCTCATATGAATCAATGACAATCACCATACCCAGGGGACTTAAAGGATAGTTTTCATGTAGAAGGATAGTTTATGTTTACAAATGGCCTGAAGTCCATCCTTAGTCTAAGGATTGGCCTGTGCTCAATGTAACGGAACACCTGTAAACACCCACTTAACATAAATGTATCATTTTCATAAGGGTTAAATGGGTTGCTGGAGGAGGTAAGATTTTCATGTTTTAATCTGTAATGAACATTAATGTTCAACATTAGCACTTTGTAATTTACACTACTTTATTTGAATTTAGCACCAGCAAACATAGCTAAGGATTTATATACATCTATAAACAAATTTGTATGTCAATTTTAAGAACTATTATAGCTGATAATAACAGCTAACATTTATCAAGTACTTTGCATGTGCCAGGCATTGTGCTAAGTATTTCAAAATATTCCATCCAATTCTGATAATAATATAAAATATATATTTTCAGTAGTAACCTTATTTATAGATGGAAGACATTAAAATTTGAGAAGTTAAAAAATTTGTCCATAACTCCACAGTGTGCAAAGGGTGGAATGGGTCAAATGGATCCTGGTCTATCTAACTTTTAATATTCATGCACTTCCCCACCAGTGTCCTATGACAAGAGCCATTTCCACCTGAAATGAACAGTTTTAGGCAAATTCTACGCTATCACATGTTGAACTTGAGTCTATAGGTTCTTCATCCTTCAATGAAACTTATCTGTGACACAAACTATCACTCTAACAAAACACCCACAGTACCTCCACAAGGATTCCAATACCTATGTATGTGTAAGTAGCAACAAACAGTTATCAACCATACTGGTGAACAATAATTCAACTAATGATAAACAAACAATCACAGCTGCTAAGAGTTTATAAGTAAATTAACATATGGTACCTTTCCCCCATTTCCTGGGAATGGTGATCTCTATTATCAACATGACTACTAAGAAAGCAAACTTGGGCTGGGGATGTGGCTCAAGCGGTAGCGCGCTCGCCTGGCATGTGTGCGGCCCAGGTTCGATCCTCAGCACCACATACAAACAAAGATGTTGTGTCCGCCAAAAACTAAAAAATAAATATTAAAATTCTCTTTGTCTCTCCCTCTCTCACTCTCTCTTTAAAAAAAAAAAGAAAGCAAACTTATTCTGTTAATAGAAATGAGAATTTATAGAAGGATATTAATTTATGGTTGTGGAAGTTACTTTGTGATATTTATAGGGAGAAATCTGTGTGCCTTATTATTTGCCATTCATGTGAGCACAAATGATCTATACTTTTTAGGACAACCCAGGATGGAAAATGTCAGGTGGCAGAAAGAAACAGGCTGCAGGTTCAATGTGGGCAATAGCTGGGAGAGACAGTGGCTGCTGTGCATGCAGATAAGGAAGAAGAGCACCATCTTCCAAACAAGCCGTTCCATAGATCTTAGGAGATTATTTTTGTAAAAATAAAGTGTCAGTATCATTCATGTTATCAAGTACATTAGAAAATTATGACTGTCTCTCTGCTATGGTTAGGAAATGATAAATCTGGTGGTATAAAAAGCAGTCTTCCACCTCATGTTATACACATGACTTACCAAGATTTGTGCAAGGCCTATAAAAATCATGTCTGTAAAAATTTTTATCCATCAGTGAAGAAAAATAGAACAGGTCAAAAGGCAGTCAAGGTAAGCCAAATTAAAGCCTCTGGCTTATTTTCCTGTGTATGTCTTACAATTGAGTGATAAGAAAAAATCTGCCATAATTCTTTGTAAAGGTGACAGCTTCAAACAAATCTCTAACTTCTCTGATAGAGAAGAAGGCATAATGCAAATGAGACATTCATTTTCTTAATTAAGAATGTGAAAACAGTTTGGCCTATTTTTAGAATGTTTCTTACCAAATGTATAATGAAGGTGACAGCATTGTGACACTTTGGGCTTGTTGACCAGCCCTCCTTGTGCCTCCCTTTCAGCATGAACTCCTTGGTCTATCACTTCAATCTTTCATTAACAAGATCTTTACTACTTTTGCCAATGACTTTGTTTTCAAATTGTTTTAGAAAAGCCTACCAAACTTTCTTTGAGCGCCCACCTAAAACCCCTGCTGCACATTCCGTAACCAGGCAGAAGTTCTGTTCTGAACTCAGCTCTCCTGGCCTTGGGCAGCACACAATCCTATGCACTCTCCAAGAATCACAAGTTAATGAATTTGCCCAAATGCCACAGTATTTCAACCTTCTCCTCAATTTCCCATCTTACCTATATAATCTTATATCTTACCTATAAACCTTCTTGGTATCTTACCTTTATCTTCCTCACTCTCAGCAGACAACTTTCTCTCTATTCCTAGAGACTAACAAAATGGAACATCCAACTTTCACTCTCTCAGTTTACCTGCTTCTGCACCTACCCTTTTCTTCAGCGTCTCTTGGCATGGAATCGGAATCCTCTGGGGAAGGCCCTGTCCTCCACTGAGTTTGTGACTCCTTTCCTCTCACTTCTTTCTCAGCTGTTTTTCTGATTCATATTCATTTTCTCTCTCTCTCTCTCTCTCTCTCTCTCTCTCTCTCTCTCTCTCTCTCTCTCTCTCTCTCTCTCTCTCTCTCTCTCTCCTGGGGATTGAACTCAGGGCTTAGCACATGCTAGGCAAGGGCTCTTCCAAGCTATATCACTTTCATTCTTTCTATTTATAGGCTCATTTTTCTTGATGGTGAAATACAGTTAAAGATAGAAGACTCCTTTCTGGTTTGGACCACAAACTTGCTCTGGTTTTTGTAAGAAAATGATAAGCCCAGAGAACTTGACTCCTCTCCCCAGCACCACAGGATGACTTGATTAGTCTGACCAATGGTTCTGAAGCTTGAAATTGCACCAGAATTGCCTGAAAACTCGCTTTAAAAGACCACAGGCTCCACTCTGGAGTTTCTAATTCAGTATGACTGGAAAGGAACCCAAGAATTTGCATTTCTAAGGAGTTCCCATGGGGTGCTGATGCCTCCCTTTGAGACCCCTGAGTTTGACAACTACTTTCTCACTTGCTAATATAGTTCATTTTTGAAATAGGCAAATAACATAGTACTGGCCAACAAAATATTTTTTTTAAAGTAAGTTTAAAGGAGTAGAGGTGAAGAAAAGTCTGGGAAATAATTTTTTTCCCTTATAAAAAGATAGAAAATGAAGACCATGTGACTTGTATTTGCTTTGAATAGGGTCATGTGGAATTGAGGAAGCCTGCTGGCATACATATGTGCCATCATGCTGAGAAAGGCAGAGTGGAAACACCATTGAGAAACTGAATTGAGTATATTTTCTGAGCCAGCACAGCCATCTTGCAGTTCCAATCTTTCTTATTATGTGAAATAAATAATAAAGATCATTTATAAAGCCACTATTAGTCAGGCATTGTTACTTGTAATCAAATACAACTAATTCATCAACTCCTAGCTGTTTGAAGGTATCCCCTTTCAACTCTATATGTTCCTGTAGGTAGATCCCTGTCTCTTGCACTCATTTAAATTCAAACTCAGATCTGTCAAGTAACTTCCATGTCTTTTTTTCCTGTTGGCCTTTGGTTCATTTCAATATGTCTTGCACACTTTTCACTCCATCAAGAATATTCTCACCATGATCTCACCACAATCCTCTTGATTATAATAGATGTTTTCAGGCCTAGTCCAACTTGATTTCTCATAGCATTTGGCTATTTATTCTCTTATTTTTCTGGAAATATATATGTATTTTTTTCTTGGCTTCCATGGCAATGGCACTGTCCTTGCTGACGTCCTTTCTACATCTCTACTAGTTGTCTTTCCCCTATGCGGTCTTTATGTGTTAACACTGCTCAGAAGACAGTTCTCTCCTCTTTTCATAAATAGCCCATTTCACCCAGACTCTGCGTGGCTTCAATTCTATCTTTCTTCGCAAGGTTCCCATACCTATGTCTCTCACCAATCCTCCCTGCAGTCTCCAGGCCTCTGTGTCCAAGTTTGTCCTCTTCCTCTTGATGTCTCAGATACCTCTGGCTCAACGTGACACAAACTGCATTTACTGTTCCCACCCACTTCTCAGCTTTCCTCCTCCTCCTCCTCCCATAGTCCCTGTCTTGTAGACTACCATCATCCTCACTTAGCTATCCAAATGAGACTGTGGCACCATCCACGACTCTTTTCTCTCCTTTATTTATTTATTTTTAATATATATTTTTAGATGTTGATGGAACTTTATTTTATTTGTTTATTTATATGTGGTGCTGAGAATCAAACCCAGTGCCTCACACATGCTAGGCAAGCTTTCTACCACTGAGCCATAACCCCAGCCCCATTCTCTCCTTTATTAATAAAAAATTATATTTCCTAAATCTTTCAAGTCAATTCCCTTTCCCTGTTCCTTCACTGTCTCCGGGCTCCTGGGAACTCCTAAATATTACCTAGATGACCACAAGCCTCTACTCCAATACCCCAACTGCCACACGTGCTCCTAAATTCTTCTCTGACTGTACTTAAGGTAGCTGCACTTGATCATATCACCTCTGCTCCCAAGCCTTCAAAAGCATCCTTATCCTTGGTCAGGAATCTGAACCTAGCCCTGGAGTTTACACAGGGGTATCTCACTGGAGCCTGTCAGCTCTTTTGTTCTCTGAGCTATAGCCACTTTTCTTTCTTTTAAGCCTTGCAGACTCATCACCTTTTTCTCTTGCTCCCAGACCCTTGCACATGTTTTATTTTCCTAGGATGCCATACCCTCCTTGAACTCCTGACTAACTCTGATTTATCCTTTAGATTTCAGCGTAAGGATCACTTTCTCAAGGAAACCTGACTTTCCAAACCAGGCAAGTCAACCCATGCTCCCAAGGCACCATTTGCCTCTTCTTGACAGCACATGGTTTAGTTGCAGTTTTATTTTCATATGTGACAGTTTCATGAGTGTTTTGTCTCCTTCATGGGACCATGCTTGTTCACCATAGTTGAACCCTCTTCTTTCTTTCTTTGTTCCCTGAAATCTCTCCAGTGTGGCATACAATAGTTGCTCAAAATATGTTTCCTCCATTAAACTCAATAATGTGTTTACCCATTATTAACATTCAACCCACATTTATTAGCTATTCAATTACAAAAAGGAGGAAGGGAGAGAGGAAGATTGGTTTAAGTTATGTTCTCTCCCTATCAATACAAGTTACAGTGATAACATTTCTTTTTTGAATTTAGCAAATATTTACGGAATAATGTAGGAAAATTCAATATATGTATATAATGTATAAAGATCAAGTCAGGGTAATCAGCATTCCCATTTCCTCAAACACTTGGCAGTTCTGTGTTGGGAAACTTCAAGCTCCATTCTTCCTGTTATTTTGAAATAAATTGTTGTAGATTGTAGTTACTCATTGTGCTACCGAACATTAAAACTAATTCCTCTTATCTTACTATATTTTGGTACTTGGATCCAACCTCTACATACCCTGAATCTCTAACCTTCCTAACCTCTAGTGACCACTATTATACCCTCTACTTCTATGAGAAAAACATTTTAGCTTTTCCATGAATACATGCAGTATTACAACTTTCTTGAACCTGTCATTTCCTTTGACTCACTTTTGACCTAAGTCAATTTACTTTGCTATAAACTTTCACAGTATCCTCTGAACACTCATTAATTACATCTGTAATTATTTGTTTAAAGTCTGATTTTCTTCTTTAAAAAGGTCCTTGGCTTGTTACCACTGAATCTCTCCAGTACTCAACATACTAGGTGCTCAAAATATGTTTGCCATATTAAATTATATTTGCTTCCATCTCATATTGTCTTAAAAATGCCAAATATACATGTAAGACCTTGGTTAGCAACAATTAAAAATGTGAAGATATATATATAATCTCCATTCTTAGATGGATCTAAAGTAGTCTCTGAATTAAAATGTGCATTTCCTGTTACAGATTCTGTTTTGGGTGACTTTTATCAAGGTGTTTCTGGGTAAAATTATTGCATTGGAAGACAATGTCAAATGCATCCAATTATATCTCACAACTCCTTGGAGTGACTCTAGCAATAGTGCATAAATTAAGCAAAATTAAATTAAATAATTTGAATCCCATAAAAAGGAAAAAAGACTATGGTCAGCAGGGAGAATCAATTCAACATTCTTGACCATCAATAAACTATCTATGTCCTTTTGGATCTCTGGTTACCTAGGTCTGAACTTGTAGCTCCTCACTTCTTCAGGTGACTGCACTTGCCCACCAAACTTAGTATAGAACATTGTCCTGCCTTTAAAATGTCCATTGGATCTGCTCCTCACACAACCCAAACACAGGAGATAGGGGACATTTACAGGACAGGAGGCATAACTACTAGAGAAGGAACCGAGTTATTTTCCCCTTTATACCTGCAACTTCGTCTTTTTCACTTTTTCTTATCTTCCTCTTTCTCTCATTCTTTTTTTTTTATTTCTTATAGTCTTTCTCAGTCCTCTATGCTAAATTTTAGGAGTAAATCTATCTTTTATTTAAAGGAGACAATGCTATCATCTTTATTAACCTCTACAACATACTTTTGAATTGGGCTCAACTTGGTTGGCAAACGTCACATATACTATTTGATATTTCCCCATCAACTCTCAGATGAGGATCTCAAAATGTTATCGTATAACACTTACTAAGAACTGACAATGTGTGAAATGTCATACAGAGCCGAGAATTAGTCTTGGCCGCTGCTCAGTGGGTTCACTAATGCAAACTTTAATTCACCAAGGACACCAAAAACCGCCTGAAAGGGCTATTAGGACAACCATCAGAAAGTTCAATTTGCTGTTTCAAGGTCCCGACAGTGGTGTTAGTGCCAAAAATGAGAAGCCCACTACAAAACCTGCCTATTTTATGGTACCCATAGGGGAAAAAAAACCCTCAAAAATTCAAAAACAGTTCAGTTCAATAAGTGATTTCATTTACTATCTGTTCATAGTACCTACTTTCAATCTAATCATCTTTCTTCCTAATGCCAAATAGTTTTTAAAATAATGTACTCCTGTCATTTCAAGATATAATGGGACCCTCTGTAAATTTCCGCACCAACAGTCTCATTAACAATTAAACAATAAGTTCAGAACAACCAGTCTACTCAGTGTTTAAGATTTTTAACTACCTAGCAGATCACTTTGAATGTCACCTAAACATTTATACAGAGACTAGCGTACTGCATTTTTCCCTTCTAGCAACAAAAGGACAAAACATTTCTGAATTTCAGAGGGCATCATTCTCTACTTGACATCAAAAGGCTTCAAAATGGTAAATGTTTTCTATGGTTAGAACCTAAAAGTCTTTTTTAACGTTGTCTCCATTTCTAAGGTATGTTTGAGGTAAACAGAAATCCAGACATACAGAGAAATCTATTCTTTCTGCTTTCTCCCCATCTCCCTGGAAATTAAGGAACCAAGTTATTTCACTAGGCGGACTCCCTTTTAGGAATGACTCTTAAAGAAATTTTATGAATGAGATCAGCTATAGTGGGGACCAAAGGCACACTGTTATTGGGTTGGTCTCAGATACTTGGAGTATAACTTTTTCTTTTTTCCCCTAAAAGAAAACAATGATGATGAGCCACAGTGACAACTGCAAAAAAAACAAGTGTTCTGCAGAATTCAAAGTGCATCTTGATTGTATACACATTTGAATCTGGTGTCTCCTTGAGGCTTCAGGTTTGGTTAAAAGAACCAAATGTAAAAGAGGGGAAAAATGATTTGCCAATTTACTGCTTAGAACTCAATTTTAACAACAAAGTAATATAGCATGAAAACCTGGTTATTCAACAGCACTTGGCTACACAGAGGACAGCTCAATGAGCTCCTCTTGCCTGGCTTGTCACAATGACTGACACTTTCTAATATTGAGCTGGAAATAATATGGATATTTAATACTGCAGCGTTTACATCAAATAGAAGCAAAGCGCTATTGTTTATCAGCAATCTACTTCTGATGGCATGAATCTATATAGACATAATTATTGTTGAATGATGAGCTCTGATTTTCACATTATGGCATAAACAAATCTGCGGAATATTCACAATGTTTCATCTTGTGTGATTTGAAAAACCTCATAAAGCCAAATTCTTAAGTATTTCCTATGCCTTCCACTTGAATTTTGACTAAAATTTACCTTTTAGATCTGTTATGCCACTCATGAATTTTTTACAGTACCCATCTGTGCTTTGCAATCTCTATTCTCCATGGTTCCACATTGTTTTGGCTAACTAACAGGCCCATATGTTGCCTTAATGTATTTCTGCACAATGTTTGTGCTTAAAAAAAAACAAAAAAAAACCACAGGGAAAAACCACGGGTCTAAATAAGCTATAAAGACCATCCACATACAGTTAGACTGTCTTTACTGAGTCTGAGGACATTATGATTCTGCTGCGACAAGCAGCATTTGTCTTCATTTTGTCTGACTGTCCTCATGTGTTATTATTAGTGGCTGTCAGGCTGAGGAAGAAAAAAATAGCATCACTTGAGTAAGAAGTTGAATGCATAAATGCAATACTACACATGGTGGCGGAGGGCGAGGAGTAGGTTTGAAATGCTCAAATGCAAACACCAGGATGAGGAGATTTAAAAGTGAAAATCCTTACTTGGCAAATGTAGGGAGAAAAAAAAATATGACTTCCTTGTCTATAAAGCCAAGAGAAGGCTAATTATTGACAAAAATTTAGCAGTCCCTGAATATCTTTGAAGACCATCTTTTCAACATGTCAGCTTAGCTTTAATTGTAAGAAAACAAATATGTTGGAACATTTGCCTCCAGTCCGGTGTTTCAGATAATGTTGACAAATACCTTGCATTTTAAAGTGAAGCTTCTAGTGTTCAAAAAAAGTAACTTGAAAGTATATTTTCCAAGGAAACCGCTTCCAGACCCTCAGTATATTCTCCCACTTTGGGCATCAGCTGCTCCTACCCTCTCACTCTCCCTACTTTTTTGTGAGTTCTCTCCCAGGTGGCCTCTCACCATTCAGCAGCTAGTTCATTTTACTTCATTTTCTCATCATTAAAACAAGACAAATCAGATTACCATAAGACCCAGAAATTGTTACACTTGGCTCTTTATCAGATAGAAACACTTTAATTACCCAGAAAGTAGATTTCCTTCTAAAAATAAATTTATCTTTATCTTCTTATTTTCCTATCTGCAAAGATTATCTTCTCCCCTTGTCTCAATTGTGGTCACTAAATAAGGATTTTTCATCAAGAGCTTTAAAGAGAAATCACTTTTCAAGAAAAACCTCCTACAAATACAAGTAAATAAGGATTTGCCTTTTACTTCAGCAACATCTCATGAAGAACATGAAGGTACTTTCAAGAAGTCAGTCCCCTGTGGCTTTCTTTAACCATCACCCACAAAAATCAGTATGGTTTTAAAATATAAAAACATGCCTCTCTCTAGATACACATAATTTTCTGGCATACAGTAAAAATGGGTTGATGTCATATTGCTATCTAGCAATTAAATAATATCTTATTTATTCTTTCTTGCCTTGGTCACTTACCCAGTCCCATTACTAACCACTCTTATCTTCCTAGCCTTATTATCCTAATCTACCTTCGGGCTCAGCCTACATGACCCAGTCACACGGACTTTTTTCTTCTTGAAGCCTTTTTTTCCTCCCTGCTTGTCATTATCAGATTTTTGAGTTCCATCTCAATTTCCTATAATACACAATGTAATACCTCACAATGTCAATTTAAGCTGGGCTTCCTGTAACACAATATTATTAATTGGTGTGTATGATTTGTCTTTCCACATAGACTGTAAGTATCTTGTGGGTGGTGAGATTGTATCTCATTCTTTATGATCCAGAGCACTATCCATAGATGGTGATAAAATAACTGATAACAGATGAACAAAGGAAAGTCGTGCTAAAATAACTGATTTGCATATAGTAGGACAAGCCTCTGGTAACATATTAAGAAACAGAACCAAAAGCAGGGCTGTCTAAAGTGATAAATGGAGCCCTGCATGGAAGATCAATGATCGAGGAAATATTCAAATGAAAGTGTTTCAACTCCAAAAGGATTTTCTCTAAGCATTTTTCTCTCATCTGCAACCCACCTCAAAACAGAAGAAAATAAAAATAAAAAACCAAGAGTATCTTAAATAGTAGAACAAGGTGCAACTACACTAACATATTCTTTTCAAAGTCGTCAGCAGAGAAATGTAGATATTATTACAGAAAGCACTGTAGGGGAGGGGAAGAAGAGTCCGTGGAAATGTTCGTAAAAACATATTTCACTGCTTTGACTGCCCCTTTAAAAATAAACATTAGTTTATTCTCAGTGCCTCAGGAAATATCCCTGTGGAAATTCTCTGGCTTGTTGTTAATACACTGCCTACTACCAGTAATCTACCATCCTGGGAGGCTCCCATGTTATCTATTACTCTTTATGGCAAACCCTGGATTCTTTTCGAATCAGGTGAAATCTGTTTAACCTTAGGCACTTTGTCCTTTTGTTTGTTTATAGAGTCACAGCTTATCATTCATTTTCCTGGAAGATTCAGGGTCACAGGCAGACACACAACCAATCACGTTATAGGGTATGCCGGGCACTGCCAGTAGGTTAGGTGGGGCTTGAAGTAGGGCAATGCTCTTAGAGGACATAAGCTTTAAATTCTATGGAAATTTCAGCTTTGGTTCTTCTTGAATCTGTGTATAATTAGAAGTGGAGTTATGAAAAAAAATTCTATGTTGCTTTTGTTCATTGATCGTTTGATAATTAATAATGTGTCCTTACAAACTGTAAAATATATGTGTGAGTGTAAGTCCAGTGGATCCAAAATTAACTACAGGAAGGCAACTATTGAGAAGATACATGGAAGTCCTCTGTCCATGAACGTTTTAAAAACCATTTGGTTTTTAACAAAAATCAGATATTTTACCAGACACAATAAGAAAGTTATTTATTAGTGTGTCTTTGTTCCGCTTGAGTCAAATCTATACATTATATCTACACATACTCCCCTGGTTACTTTCTAACTTATAAAATTTGTCTCTATGAAAGCAGATGATATTTTAGATGACAATAGCATCATTGATCTTGTGGCACTTCAGAGGGAAGAGGTAATGTCTAATGTGGGGCAGTAGAGCTCAAACAAGAGACTTAGTGCATCTATTTCTTGGAATAATTGGAAAGATTGAATATGAATCCAAACACAACTTCCTTTGAAGACTTCAACAGAATATTTCATTTTGGACATGCTAACCATTTGTCCATCTTCAAAAGTAATCACCCAGAGTAGGAATAGCAAATTCACTACAAGTATACCCTACACTATTCAATATCCACTTCAAACTCTTTGGGAATAGGTAAGTGTCTGTGTCAGACCGAGATGTTATTACCTTGAAGTTATGTTTTAGTGGACATAATTTGGTCCACACTACATCTTTATCAGTAAGGGGACAACTCCTTTCACAAAAGCTTTTAATGTCTATTGATTCAAAACAATCATTTCATAAGCGAGCAACTCTTGAAGATCTTCTAGGACTATTCATTTAGCCTCTCTCATAATCAAGGGCAATGTTTCATAGTTTGAGATAAGATAAAAGAGATGGATACTCTAAATTTTTGTTTGTAAAATCTTTATCAATTAGGCTGAATAGGATTCCTAAGTACATAATTTTGCATATACTTGCCTAGAAGTCTGAAGATCCTACTTTTAGTACCATTTCCCTAACAGAAATCATAGAAAAAATAAAAGCACTTCAGGAAAACAAAGCCTCAGAGGCTCATCTCAATGGCACTTAAAAAAAAAAAAAAAGCTTTTTTCCTCTTCCTAGAAATCCCATTTTTGTAATTGGAAACTTTAGTAAAACAACCAAAAATAAACAAAGTAGAAAGAAATAAAATAAAACTCATAAGAAATGTGCACATAGGCAAAGAATACCAACAATCACAAGTAGAAGGTGTAAGCTATAGAAAGAAACTATTAGATTCACTTTTCAGTTTTTCTCATTTCTATAAAATGGGAAAATTAATTCTTGTGATAAAGAAAGAACCAAACATCTCTATCTGTGATAGACTTACTGTCATTTGCTAGGCAGAAAAAGGAATATTTTGAAATTTATTTTTTCTTGGATATGTGAAAAAGTCAAACACACAAAACAACATCTATTTAATAGTACTGGATAGATACATATCATCAGAAATATGTAGTTCCTTCATGATTTAGTTACTCAAAGTCTATATTTCATGATAAAATAATTTAGGCTTTACTATGTTATTTTTGTCTAGTATTTTTAACAGAAAAAATATATATAAACTAGAAACTCCTTTCTAGAAACATGTTATGAAAGTAGTGTTATCATTGAGGATTTTAATAAAATCCTAGAGACAGATAAAATCTCAGTACATCTTCTAGTCTAGTGGCCTGACTCCATCCAAGATAAATTATTTTTTTCCCTTCAGAGATCTCCAGGGAATACAGTCCTTGTTGTTCTTCAATACTTTGTTCTCACCTTCAATCAGTTTTATTATCAGGGAATTTATCTCTTATGTTCAACCTAAATCGTGCATGCTGAAGCTTAAGCCATCTTCGGTGGCTTTCTACTTGTGAAGATGGAGCTGGTTCATAAGCACTTATTGTACACCTGGCGTGTACAGAGCTTGATATTAAAATGCCAAAAGAAGAGAGGTCTGCAGAGGTGCTCCCATATAGCTAGGAACAAAGACATCTTGGGAGCTTTCTGAATTGAGAACTGGAAGAAACTTGGATATTATGCAATACGAAAGGGCAATTAAATATAAAACTTCAATTCATGCAAGTCTTATACACTAGGTAGCAACAGTAAGTACTGAAAGAAACCAAATAAAACACTTTTTGAAAGAGACACCATAATAAGAGAAAAGTCCTAAATCAGGTAAATTTTGATAAGCATTTCGTAGGAATCAAAGGACATATCCTGTCAAGAAGGAGAAAAATGAATGGCTTGAAAAGGAAACAGGCAGAATCAAAAACAGAACTACCAGTTTGAGACATTTTTACATGTAGGATCATGATTATCTTGGATGGAAAATATGAAAAGGTGAACTGTGGAAAGACCACAGTAAAGACAAGAAGCACTCAGTATGTGGACCGCATACTCAGTGGGATTCTGTAGCTAATGTTTTCAAACATACTATAGTACCTATGTGTGTGGATGTGATTTACATACAGGGCAATTTATAAAGAAGATGTTAGTGGAAAAAGACTGAAGCAAGTGTTTAATACCGTGCAGGCTTAACAATTCAGAAAACTCATATGAAGGTAAAATGTACTTTGAGATGGACTTTGAGGAAAGTATAAGATATGGATTTAAAGAAAATTAGGGAGGACAAGAAGTAAATAAATAAATAATTTCCTCAAAGAGCCAAGAATGTAGGTTAAGTTAGGCTGAAAGGAAAAAAAAATCTATTATAAATAACAGAAGAAAAATGAAAGGCTTTGTTCTGGTTAAATACCAAGTAGAAGTGACTTCTAAGAGAGGTCCATGTCCTTCCTCTTCTTGTTGTCTTATGTTTGTGTGGGTTTATGTTCCTTTGTAGGACTGACAGCTTTTTCAATGAGGCCAACATTAGTTGCAGAAAAACTGCAGAAATATGTAAAGGATCTGCTTGATAAGGATGGAATCTACTCACAATGTCAACAGAGTGAAAATGAGAAAGCTTCCACCCATAGATAAAAATTTTCAATACATCCTTTCTAGTGGGTTAGATACAGGGAACTTGGAATCCTTTATACAACTTGAGACTCTGTGGGAAGTCTGAACCACATACGTATCACCATAAGTACAGTCTTATGTCTTTTCGTTGAAAGACAGATTTGTTGATATAATTTGGGTATTTCACATATCTCAGGAAAACCTGGGACACTGGATTCATGCTCTTTAAGTAAAAGAATTTTCTTTTTGGCAAATCTTGGAGATCGGAGGATGGGAAGGGGAAAAGAGAATTCCACTATTCAAATTTCTTGTCTATAATTCTAAAACTTTCATGCCCTAATTTCAACTCTACACTGACTTGATTATTTAAAAGTTTACTGGTTTCTTTCAACCCACAATTCTGAAGAGAGGACAGTATCAGAACAAACTTCCCTTCCTGTCACCATCAAGAGATCCAAGCCCACTGCCCTCAAATTGTCCTTACTGGAGGCAAAGCAGCCTTACCTGAGAAGGTAGTTTTCTAATCTAGTGTTTGTTTTGTCCTAACACTTGTCAGACATCAATAATTAAATTCTCAAAAAGGAATTTAAAGAACCACCGTATAACAGATTACAGTTTTGGAAAAGATTATAGATAAAAGTCTCAGATGCTTCTTAAATTTCAAGTAAAAACTGTCAGTATTGGGTAAAAGATGGGAGTGACGAAGCAGAAAGGCTTGAGACAGGAATCTAAAAGCATTCTCAATTACTGGTTGTATTTTACCTCCTTTTTTCTTTGAACCATTCATGATATAATTGAAGGAAACTACTAATTGATGCTTCTTCATTATATTACACAAAAATGCTCTATGATCTAACTTTACATCTAAACTGCTAAACTAAGACAAAATCATAAAAACAAGAGATTAACAAAGATTGTTACTGCTCTCCACTAACTTCTGTTTTGTCTTATTTTTTGTGACTCAGAATAGGGGGGAAAACGCAAATTTTTATTGCTGGACCCAAGTGAACTGTGGGATATTAGGTTGAACTAATCTCTCCTTCTTCCTATCCACCTGCAGTTGCTTAAGCTTATCTGTCTCTTCTTATTTGAAAATATAAGCAAGCTGCCTGGAAATATTGCCATATCCAAATTGTATGGGTCTCTAACTATAGATACAACCTGTTTTACTTGATTCTGAGAAAAATAGAAGGATAGGTTAAAAAAAATACCCATCAAAAGAGGAAGATTAATTTTCATTTATGATCTAATATGAAGAAAATAAACCAAGAATTATTGGGTACCTGTTAACAACCATAATGGGGAAGTGGCTGGGACATATGGACTTTATTATAGAGCCCCATCTAGAAAGAAGGGACATTTTCTCTAAAATCCTTAAGATCTTAGACTTGATGAGGTCAGTCAATTCTACCTGAGGGCAGAACTTTTAAAAATATATATATTTTTAGTTGTAGATGAACACAATACCTTTATTTTATTTATTTTTGTTATGTGGGGCTGAGGATTGAACCCAGTGCCTCACACAAGCTAGGTGAGCACTCCTCCACCCCAGAGCCACAAGCCCAGCCCCCTGAGGGGAGAGTTTAAATCAAGCAGAAAGGACCCTTTGCATTTCAACAGTGAAGCCTTTTCAAAGGTACATACAAAGTGGAAAGTGTTTTTAAATTATCTTTATCCACATAAGCTATCCTTGCCCTTGGTCAACCTGCTTTTGTGGCTTCTGGTCCTCAGACAAGAACCTCTGTCGCACTTTGTCTACTCACACCAGCGGTTCTTCCGCTGCCAGTTCTGGTGAATTTTCCTGCAGTTGCCTCCATACCCTTGGCTTCTGATGCCCAGCATGCTCAGAGACGGGAGCTAAAGGGCTCACTCTGGGCCTTTATATTCAAAGGCAGGAAAATCAATATCTATCTCCAGAAGACAGATCTAAGGATGCTGGAGTTCCTAAATACTCCCAGTTACTCCAAAGCAAAGCTGTCTTGATGGGATAGACACACAACAGACACAAGTGGGGCCATGCCCTCATGTGGCTTCCAGAGACCTGGAGCTCAGAAAAGAATAAAGAAATGACATCTGTAGCAAATGGAATTTAAAACAAAAATTATTTGAATTTCCCCGGGGGCGGGGGTAAGAGGAACAAAAACTCACATCTGAGAAGAGCAATCGAGAAAGTGTCGTCCTAACATAGGAGAAAAGAAGAAACCATAAATATTGGTGAGTTTTCACACTAGTATTTCCTAGGACTGGGACTACTTCATTTTCCATTTCTTATATTATTAAAAAGCCAATCTTTCCTCAATTCTGTGACTAAGATATTTTAATAGTGACACAGCACTAGACTGAGGATTCTTTGAAGCCAAAACTCCTCTCTGTATCCTTGGGTCTTAACCCAACTGGTAAGCATGTAATAGACTTTAACTATTTACTGAATTAAAAATGGCAATGTTCAAATTTATCGTTTACAAGTTACTCATAAAGATGCCATTTGACAACACATATAACTCTATAATGCAGGTTTATTATCCCCATTTCGTAGGTAAGAAAATATAATCAAACAGATTGAGTGGTGTGTCTAAAACCACATAATTAGTGAGGAGCAGAATGTCACTTGAATCTAGATCTTTTGACCCTTTCAGGTATAGTATATGGTTTCCTTAGATACTGTCACTGGGCCTTTAAACTGGAATATAATTTTGGAATAAATTTGGCAATATATATCACTAGCAATAAGAGCTTTTCAAACCATTTGGATCATTCCTTGGAATCGGTTTAAATCTAGAAGATGAAGGGAAAAAAAGCTACATAACAAAAATATTATTTAGGTATTATTTAGCTTCTCCAAAAATAAAATTGAGTTCGCTTAAAATAAAAGTCTAGTTAAGTAAATTGGAGCATGTCAACATTAAGTAAATTGGAGCTATTAAAATAATAATCTTGGAAGCCTGGCATGGTACTCTCACCTGTAAATCCCAGCTACTCAAGGAGGCTGAGGCAGGATGATCAAAAGTTCAAGGTCAGCCCAGGCAACTTAGCAAGATGCTGTCTCAAAAAATAAAATGCAAAAAAAAAAAAAAAAAAAAGGACTGGAAATGTAGGTCAATACTAGAGTGCTTGCCTAACATGCATGAAGCTCTGGGTTCAATCCCCAGTCTACTGCAAAAAACTTGGAACCTTGGTAGCAATATGAAGAAAGCATATTACAATTTATGAAAAACTTCTATGCTGTTTCTGCTATGACTGGGGCTGGAGTTGTAGCTCAATAATAGAGCACTTGTCTAGCATGTGTGAGGCACTAGGTTTGATTCTCAGCACTACATATAAATAAATAAATGAATAAATGAAATAAAGGTACATAAACAACTTAAACATATTTTTAAATATAGAAAAAATAATGCAAAACAATACAGACATGGATTGAAGTCTTAAGTTGTCATGTAGTTTAGTTTTACATTGTACCTTGAGTTGTACAGCATCTAAATAGAAATGTCTAAAATGGGTTGTAAAACATGGTGGACACAAACACCCTACCAGATGGCCTGCCAGAAACATGCCAGACTACAGGTATAGACTAAACACTATATGAATTCAAGAGAGAGCATTCACTGTCACATGGAATTACCAAGAGAGGCTTTTCGGGGAGTGGGGGATTGGAAGGGTACATGACATCTAAGCTGAACTTGAAGGAATGGTTAGAAAATTTGTGGGTTTAAATTAAGCACCTGTAGATGCTTAGGAAGACATTTCAAGCGGAAATGGCAGGAACAAGGGCAAAGCAAAGGAGGAAAAGCAACATATTTTCAAAATGGTAACTAACTTGGTCAGAGATTTAGACAAGTACAGTGAATGATAGGGCTATAGAGTTTCTCTATGTCTGCACCATTTTGAACTCAAAAACTTGTTGTGAGCGCTGCCCTGTATATTTCAGGATGTTTAGTAGCATCTCTGGCTTCTATGAACTAGATACCAGTAGCAGCTCCCCAGTTGTAACAAGCAAAAATGTTTCCAGATATTACCAAATGTCTTCTGATGGCCAAAACCCTCAACCTCAGCCCTGCTTGGGTAACACTGAGCTACAACCTCATTTGGAAACTTTGGTTTCAGCCAAAGCCTGAGCTCTAGTTGATAGGGAGTGGTAACCTTGATGAATATAAATTTGGGCTCAAAAGGCTAAATTTCCGAAATCCAGAAATGTGAACTAAGCAGAAGTGGGTTAAAAATATCAACTACTCCTGAGCTAAAAGGTTAGATTTGGACCCATCTTTATAATGACCTTACAGAAAGAGCCCCGAATACCTGCAAAAGAAGTCTGGATAGCACTAAGAAGTAATGGATTTTCTGTTTTCTAAACCAAGGGGTTGATTAAAAAGTCATGGGAATATTCTAGTTATTAATCCAGGTACCATGAAGGGGATAGATTAAATCAACCAGCACCTGAAGGCAGGAAGACAGAGGACAATTTAGGAGTAGGTACCAATCATCTGAGTGTGAGGGGAAAGAGCTTGAAATACAGTGACAGATATGGAAAGAACAGATAGATGAATGGTGTCAAAATCGAAGAGCAGCGTCAAAAGTTTAAATAAGCTGAATGTATTACATTCAATCTAAGCCTCTGGAAATTTTAACTGTCATTGAAATTTAACTTGGGCAGAAAAGCTACATGAGCTCAGTCACATTTGGTAAGTTTTAGGACCACAGAAAGACTCTTTCAAGAGTTTCTCTTATTTATTATTTTTAATTCCTTGGACTTATGCAGCTTCATGACACCAGTGCAGAAAAGGATTAATGAAATAAGTTTATAAATATTTATAAATTGATTTTATTTATGCAGCAATTTTGAAAAAAAAAATTCAGCTCACTTGAAACTGCCAAAGTTAGAGCTACAAAGAAGGCAATAAAGCACCCTGATCATTCACAACTTGATGCATTTCTTGACTCAATTAACATCAACTTCTCACAAAATATCTATGTCAAATGTTTTAGCAGCGATGGACCATCTACTACTTTTAGATGCCCTCTTTAGCTTCTTGCTATGCTGGACTTTTTGGGATAATTCACTTAGTATTTGGAACAATGCAACTACATACTTCAACAGACTAGAAGTCTTCATTCTTACTCCTTTCTGTGGAATTCAACTGGGGTAGAGCACAGCAGGCTGGGATTAGATTCTTCTGGAATCACAGTAATGAATGAATCTCAGTGAATATTTTGTACTTTGTTTCTACTTTCAAATTAAGCTGGTAAACTGAATAAATCCTGCTTTCCCACATTTCAGAAGACACAGATCAAGGCAATGTTTAATCACACTATGTATCTTTTTGTCTATTAGCCTAGCACTTTACTAAAAAATAATTACCCAGATAGGTGATGTACTATCTTTTAAAATTATAAAAACTTAAATACAGCAATGACAATTAAAATGCTAAGACGAAACAAACCTTCCAGATCTTTTTACCCTCAAACACACTAATTTTAACACATATTATAACCACATTGTTTTCATTTGTTGGTGGTGGTGGGATTCAGTCTAAAGGATATTAGAATAAAGTAATTATTCTTTTGTGATAACTTCCCATTATAAGCATTATTTTTCTATCTCTGTTGTTGTTCTTATCAGCTAGTATGCTTCTGTACCATCTCAGAATCATGACATGGAGCTCTCTAGTCACAAACCTGAAAGTTGGTATACTTTGGGATTTTAAACCATCACCTAGAACTTACAGTACCTGGCCCTAGTTTTGAAATTACTCAGCAAATAAAGTAATCAAAGGTTTAATTAAAAACAGGCAGCATCTGAGAGATTTTATCAGTAAAAGAACTTAGAAGCCCAGGGAAAAATTTAATACTTTTAAGCACTTGGGTCCAAGGATAAAGCTGTTTATCTGCAAAATAACTGATAGTCATTTCCCCTCAAGATAGTCCATATACTCAACTTCCCTCCTAATGAATCCATCATAGAAATCTTAAAAAAATTCTGTCAGGTAATAAAACATGTGTACCACATTTGGGCATGTGCCATTCCCTATCCCTAATCTCCTCCAACATAAAGATTTAGTAGTCTCGTCCCTGTGTTCTTTGTTCCTGATGTCTTCCTTCACAAACGACACAGGACAGCATTTCCTATGGGACAGTGCCCAGAAAACCAGTGCCCCATGAGCACTGCTATTATCTGTAATAAAAACATGAGTTACATTTATAATCAAAGGAAACATGACCAGATCCCCGTTTTGGTTTAATAAGATAATTGAAAATTACCTCATGCAAGGTGTTCAATGACCAATAAATGTTTGGATGGTGGCCAATGGCCTCTGGATATATAGGCATTTGATTCTGAAAGGATGTTTGGCTATTTCCCAGAAAGAACAGATTAAAAAAAAAAGGGCAGAGTTACTTCCCCCCTTTTCCATGAGCATGCATGGCACAAGAGAGAGAGAGAGAGCAAACGTGGGTTAGGACAAGGTTGATCCGGGGACAATATGCCAGCATTTGGCCAGCTAGGAAATACATGGTCTACCTGGGGACACGTTCCCACCACATCTTAACCAAGGGCCATCTGCCTGGAATGGACCCAACTCTGGCAGGGAAAGGTGAAATGTGTAGCTGTGAAGACGTGGAGAGTGAATCTCAATAATCTAGTCAGGTTTTAATCATCAGATTTTACAAATGAGGACAATGTAGCTGATGGACTAGAACTGAAATGGGGGAAGAACATTCCTCTCCACAGCTCCCAGCCGGAAAGAAGTCACGTATATTTACATTTTCAATTCATGTTTTTCTTTCAAACCGTGTTAAGAATCATGCTTCTGTGGTGATTAATAAAGAAAAATGATAAAGAGAGTCATATTCTAGTAACTGCCACCCTGGAATTTCGCGTTCTCTGTCTGCTTACACACTTGACCTTAATCAAGGAAGCAATGGTTCGAAATTCATTTAGTTTGCTGAGTCAGAACTTTTTTTGATGTTCAAGTTTTGTTTTTCTTTTTCATTTTAACCACTCACAGGAGAGAATCACTAGAGGCCATGAGCATCCTATTGATCTAGGAATACTGTACGTGTTTCTCAGGCGTATCCTAGCCAAAAAAAAGTACAGTGTTCATGGAGCTAGATTAACATCCCTCTCACGTTAGATGGGCAGGGAAAGGCCACAGCCTCTAGGGACATCTGTGTTTAGTACTCACGGCCATTTCAAACAGAAGTTGGAAGAGAGGTGGGGGGGGGGAATAGAGAAATGTGGGGAAGATGGAAAGCAGAGAAAGAAGGGTGCAAGGAGTAATGGATCAGTTTGTCCGCACACAAGAGAATGACAGACTGGAAATTAGCCAGTTTTCATTTCTCTTATTTTAAATCATATGCTTCTGCTGATATTTCAATGTTTTTGGTTTAAATATGCCAAATCAAATGAATCAATAGAATACTCAAGAACTAGAAATTTACCAAAAATTGCAGCATAAAGAAGAAAAGAACATACCAGTTCAAGAGTCATGTCACATCACCCTCTTCCTCTGAGGAGCAGTACCCAAAACCCTAGAGGTCAGAAAGTATCTAGGTCTAAGTGGGACTGGAAAAGAGGGCTTGCATGATGTTCTGCTGTCAAGAACAGCAATCTCTGGGTCTTTGCCACAGCCTTCTAAATTCTATGGGTAGCTACAAAGAATGTCATTGCTTCTAGGCCAGGACACAGATCACCCAGTGGCAGGGAGAAAAATAAAACCATGTGAATGCCCCATCAGCTGAAGAGCTATGACGAGGAGAAATAAAGAGTTCAATTAGCAACCACTGATAATTTGCAGGTTTTGAGCCAAGTTTACAGGGAAAGAAGCTTTACTTCCCTTTACATTCTTAATCTTCTGAGTCTCAGCAGGGGTTGAAACAGTTCCATAGAAAAGCACAGGGCAATTATTAGACCCTTTGAACTGTACTGTGTAGGGCAATTCCAGTGGGATCATGTGTTTATAGGCAAATTAGTAGCTTCAATGGTTTATTGTTAAGCTAACAAGTCATTAGAAAGGTCTGCCCCTCCAAGCACACTCTCCGAAGGTATTCATAAATTTTGATTCTGGGTTAGAAAAATGCAGTAATTGGTTAATAGCAGTGTACCTGACCTTTCTGTTCTCCCCACCCCAGATGTTAACAGGAAGCAAAAACTATCAGAAATAGCATTCGGTGAGCTTCACACTGTGGTGTAGATTTGAAATACTTTTTTGTTTTATTTTTATTTTTGATTGACACATAGTAATTGTATCTATTGAAGGGGACAATGTGATATTTTGATACATGTACACATTGTGTAATAATCAAACCATGATAATTAGCATATCACCTTAAACATTTATTATTTCTTTGTGGTGAAAATATTCAAAAATTTCTCTTCCAGCTATTTTGAAATATACAGTGAATTACAGTTAATTATAGTCACCCTGCAGTGCAACAGCACAGCAGAACTTCTTGCATCTACCTAACTATAACATTGTACCCAACCTCTCCCCATCCCATCCTCCCTTCTATTCTCCCAACCTTCTGGTAACCACTGTTCTATTCTCACCTTCTACAAGATCAACTATTTTTAAAGATTTTACCTATGAGTGAGATCATGTGGTATGTGTCTTTTGGTACCTGGTTTATTTCACTCAACATCATGTCTTCTAGGTTCACCCACATGTGGCAAATGACAGGATTTCATCTTTTTAATGACCAAATAGTATTCCATTTTATAAATGGCATTTTGAGTAAAATTATTTTGCTAATAAAGAGATCTGACAAAATGAAGAGGCACACTTTGATTAATGCTCTTTAGGAAAGGGAAAGCATGAATGAAGGACTGAAGGGATTGGCTCAGGATTACTCATTCTCTCTCGTCAGGGTTCTTCTGTCAGACGTCCATGGAAACCCTTCACAGCTAACAGATTCCTGACTCAGGGGTTGCTTGCAAAGCAGGAGCACTCTTCCTTTTTGTTCTTGATAATCTTTCTTCTCTCTGCTTCTTACTTCACTCTCCTTCTCATCTTTATACTCTACTTTCTTTGTATAACACAAACTCATATTTGTTGACCATTTTGCTCATGGGAAGGGTGAGCAAGGCAGACAATGAGTGTCAGGTTGACCATAAACTCATAAGCAATAGATTCTGCTACAGCCGTTATATTCCAAGGAAAGAAGTCTAATCCTGAATGTATATTCTTATCAAAACTAATAACATGCTACTTTATTTTATACATTTTACTTTGAGATGATTGTATTTTGAAAGCTATTCTTCTCCTTTCCTTGCTTATATTTCCTGACTAAAGTTTATAGCAGGGCTGAAGCTGTAGCTCAGTGGCAGAGCACCTGCCCTAGCATGTGTGAGGCATTGGGTTCCATCCTTAGCACAGTATAAAAATAAACAAATAAAATAAAGGCATGCCGTCCATCTACAACTATTAAAAAGATTTTTTTTAAAAAAGTTTGTTGCAATAGGAAGACCACCAGATCTCTAATTCTTTCTCCCCTTTCTCTTCCTGTAAGGGAGTGGACAAATAAAAATAAAAATTACAAGAAAGGAGATCCTTATCAGATTCAAAATTAACACATTAAAAAAATAATGCAAGCATAAGACACTCTTGCCAATAGCCTGAGTTAAAGTGTTTTCCAACACAAGACAGCTAAATAAGAGTACTGGAATATTTTCTTCACATGTTAATTCCAAATAAGGAATCATTGATGAATCTTTATCATTTTACTTATAAATGCTCTGAGTTTTTTAAGACGGGCTTTGTTAGATACTCTTTAATTTTTTTTTTTCCTATGACAAAGCAAAATGTCCCCCAACCTGTTTAGAAATCAAAGAGCTGGGTAAGGAGTGTTTCCTGGGAGCCTTTATTGTAAAGACAAGATCTAGTCAAACACATGCTTGTACAAAGCAGTCATCACTTTCATAGTTTCATTCATATTAATTGGTTTTATATTTATATTAGTCAATACATATAAGGATTAAATGCTTCAGAATTACCCACTTGTGAATTACTCCTGAGGTGAGAGGAAGGAGGAAAATGTCCTTCACAAATCGCATCATTGCTCTGTCCCATGGAAGATCCGATTTCAGCTCTTATTCTGTTCAGATGGCCTCTTCCTGCCTAAAAGGATTTAAAACACCTCCCCATGCCATGGGGTCGCTCAATGTGACAGGGCAGAAAGGACACAGCTAACAAAGAACACAAGTCTAGATCACCCAGCTAGCTGAGACAGAGAGCTGCAGCAACATGCAGCCATTCGGGGCCATTCCCACTAAACGCAAAGCAGGCAGCCAACACTGCAGAATGCACCAGAAGCAAAGCTTTCTGTGAAAACCAACTGGCCACAACCAAGGACTGGAGTTAATGCAAAAACAAAGTGTAAAAACTCTCTTGGCGTAGTAAACAGGGCCTAAAGAAAGAGACAGACGTTACAATACAGACAGGGAAGAACAAGAGGGACAGACAAACAATGATAATCAGAATAGGAAACACTCTCGTCCATGATACCCGTCTCCCAGGGGGGGAACTGGGCATCAGTACCTGTTAAGCACGTTACATTTCTGATGTTGTCAGCTGACACAGAGTAAATCACATACAATTCTCATTCCAGAGGACAGACTCTGTCATTCCCTCTAAATTCCTATGTCATTTGCATACAGTCTCCATTATACAATTACTCTTAAATCTAGATATTGTTGGGAGTCAAGAGAGAGATTCCCCAAAGTGAAGTCCTCAGAAGTAAAGTTTCTCTCTGGCTTTCACTTGTTCTCCTGATTCCCCACCCTCCTCCACTGAGGCAAGCCACAGAAACTAGAATTCCTTTGCCCCGAGGTAGGTCCTAGAATCCAGAACTTATTTTCCCCAAACTTAGTCATTAAACCTAAAAATAGCAGTTTAACCTCCCCTGCCTTTCTGTAGGACAGTTGGCCATAAAGAAATTAAGACCTTTATTCCAAAGGGGTTCTGTCCCCTAGCTGGAGAAAGAAAGGCCACAAAAACCAAGAGGCCAAGAAGAATCTGAATAGACGGGTCTTTCTGGGTTAGCCTCCTTAGTTTATTGGCATTACATCATATCCTTTTTTGCCCAGTCATATTTCTATTTGGCTGTTCATGCCTCTTTGAACCCAAGAACAAAAATTGACAGTTCACCTTGGGTCTTTGGGGTCATTAATCTGAAGGCTCCTATATCACATAAAACTATGATAAAATAAATGTGTTATGCTTTTCTCTTATTAACCTTCCTTTGGCTATGGGGGGTGCCAGTCATGATCTTTTTTTAATAATGAGCAGGAAAAGAATTACCCCCTTTTATGCCTCTGTAATATCTAGAACAGGTGGCCTCTAATTAATATTAAAAACTGGTAGCCAAAGGAGTAAAATACAGGTCATCAATTGAAAAAGGGTAATTTTTATTATGAACTGTTTATTGTTAAGAATACACAAATAATAGTTGATATAATGACATAGATACTAGCTATAAAATCTAATGCAATGAGAGGGAAAAGGCAGTACCCACTACAGAATCTGACTTAACTAGGGTGATTCCTCTCTGGTATACCACCTCTACCAAATCCTAGATTATTCAATGCCCTGTGTTTCCTAGTGGCTACCAGAGGCCCCATATACCTAGAAACTTGGGTAATGCCTCAACATTAAAATGTTTTCTCTTCTTAGCTTCTTGAGAAAATCAGGGTTCCTACCACATGTGGTATATTACCAAGACTTTCACACCCCTGAGAAAGATCTGGTTTCAGTCCTTCAGTCCAAAAAAACTTCAGTCCTTCAGTCCAAAATATGAAGCAGCATGGTATGTTAACTTAGAAGCAGCCACTGCCAGTCCTTTTAGCTAGACTAGGAAAGTGTTCTCAGAAAAATGGAAGAGCATGTTACCATTCCTCTGGGTTCTTGAGCGTCCACTCGCCAGGTCAATAAAGGGATATTGTACATCATGATTACAGCTGTTTTATAGCATTATCTTTATGACATTTGAAAATGGTTGTGCTTTTTCTTCATAAATACTGGTAGTTACTGCTTAATTAAATTGGTTAGTGGGAGGACACAGGACTGTCACATGTTAAGTTATAGTTCTTGCTGATGATAAGAGAAATCAAACCACTCCGGTAAGAAAAGAAAAAAAGAAATGACATCAGACTGACCATCTGGATGCCCTCCACCATTACCCGTGGACCACAATAACAGTTAATCCCTGAAGGTGCATCTTCCAGTTTTTACTGGAGGAGGTGAAGTGCAATCAAGAGAAGTAGCGAGTGGGTGGAGAAGATAAAATGCACAGAGATTAAAATGGTGCCACTGTCCATTTATGACCCCATAATTTTACTGAGTCATTTAATGAAGAAATTGAATGCAAACCCCATATAATTCCATTCAAATAATCAACCCCACATGTAAACTATGTGGCTTTATGTAAGCTGCATGACTTACATAAGCTATTTAACATTTTATCAGTGATGGAATAATAGAAGCAGGTGTTCCTGCTGGTCTAAGTGGAATACATTCACTAAACATTTTATAAATCTATCAGACTGTTGTATCAGTGATGTATTATACCACTGCATTTTTCTTAGGCCTCAGTTATGAAAAAACAAATCAAAAACCTCCTGCTAAGCATCAAAGAGTGAAGTCCACATTTCTCATGCTCCCTTTCTCTCTTTTTAAAATGCCTATTTACAAAAACAAACAAATACGCTTTCCATTGTATTTGAAGGACTGCCTTTACATAAATTTGAAATTAAAAAAAAAATACCCACGATTTTCCTGTGAGCAAACAAACTTTCCATGTTCTAGTTCATTTACTTCCCTTTAATATTTCAAAGCTTTGTGGCTTTGGAAACATTTCTAGAAGAAAAAAAAAATGGAGAACCAGCAGCAGTTCTGAAATTGCAGGGAAATGTAATGACTGATAAAAATGGAAAACTGAGATTGGAGGTTTTGTCTGGTGAGTTGCAATTGTTCTCAGATCTCTTCTGGAGTTCCTCTTTGATCTAGGAATTCTTAAGGCCCAGCCAGTGCTAGCTCTCAGCATACAGTATAGGTTCATTCATTTACAGAGGCACCAAAGCCACTATCCTCCAACCCTACCAATAGCTGGGAACTCTCTCTTATTATTTGCTGGAACTTGATCAGCCACTGAGCTGACATTCATGAACAACTGCTTAGCAGTCCTTGTCAAAAAAAAAAAAAAAAAGTGCTTCCCCATAGAGATAGATTCATGGGCTCTGGGCCAGTTCCTAGGCCTCTACAGCCTGCATTTCAAGGCATGGAAGGCACAGGATAAAGTCCCATTGAGAGAATGCAGAAATGAATGAATACCAGAATAACACGACAACCAAACTGCAGAAAACTGTTCCTCCAGAGAGTGGTGGATTTGGGAGGAGCCACAACAGGGCCATTTTATTCTTAAGCTTTCTCACTCTAGGATGTGAAAGTCTGGGGAAGGATTAAAACTATGGAGGACAGGTAGACTTCTTCATCCCCACAGGAAGGAAAGGTGATGATTCTGTAAGCTCACCACCCAGCCCAGAGTCAGCTGAGGGAAAGGCGAGGGTCTGAGGGTATCTCTCCCATCATTCAACTCACCGTGGTTAAGAGAAGAACCTCTTGAATGCAAGATTATAAATCTGAAGAATATTGCATTTCAACCCTTTTTTTTTTTTTTTTTTTGGTGGTCACATTTTTTCAAGTCCTAGTTTGATGCTGAAGCATTTGATGAAAATTATTTATGCTTGATAATTTAAATGAGATTTTTCAGGTTAATAAAAAAATGCCCTAAAGAAAGTAAATTGATATTTATCATATATAATACAAAATATTCAATATCCTAAAGCCCAATAATAAAATCAATAAATGACCCTAATAAAAATATTGTGAGAACAGAAAAAAAAAATGCCCGTTAAGAACTTGGGGGCACATGGACACCTTATTTAAATGAGTTCATGTTGGTTTTAAAAGCATCTCAAGCCTCAGGACAGCAGAAATAAACTCAGTTTTCATGATATACTTAAGTTAGACACACAAAAGAACTTTCTGACTGGAATGTCTACTGGGCAATGGGCTGCATGGTTAATAGTGGATATAAGACTGGCTTTTTGCAGATGAACATATGGATATGGGTTGGTCTTTCGTGGCCTCTCCCAAGACACAGAAAGATAGGTGACCTTTTTTTTTTTTTTTTTTGGTAACATTAAGAAAGAAAGAAAGAAGAAATAAATAAAGAAAGAAAGAAAGAAAGAAAGAAAGAAAGAAAGAAAGAAAGAAAGAAAGAAAGAAAGAAAGAAAGGTAACATATGGCTTTTATTTGAAATAAAGACAATTCTCATGCCAAGGCCACCCCCAGAGCACCCTGCTACACAGCTAGGGAGAGTTTCTCCTCCCTAAAAGTGCTGGTAGCTCTAGAGTGAAGGCCTGAGACTATGGTAGGCAGATGGATGCCCTTCCCAGTACTTACAGTGTCCCCAGCTGGCACAGGGCTGAGAGCCTTTTGAGATATTGTTACTATGCAAAAATAGACAATGATAATAAACTGAAATATATATTTAGAGTCACCCATATTGATTGAATACTTTAGCAGTGTTTTCTATGGATGATCTTATTTAAAATCTTCAAAATATCAGCCCCCTTTCCCGTGAGGTCCTAGTATCACATGCAGCTTACAGTAAGAAAGGAAACACGCTCAAAGGCATGAGGTGACCCTACTTTGGAGTCCACCATGGCAGTGCCATGACACTGCTAATGAAATGTTTTCCTGCACACTTTCTCAAAAGGGAAGACCCCACCAAAAGACAGTTTCCAGTATTTAACACTTTTCTACTCAATAGCACAAAGTCCAGTTTTCTGGAAATAAGGTGGCTGTGTGTAGTTTCCTGGAAATACTATTTGGGGTTAGTGAAATCTGGGGTTGGAATGTGAGCCTGACCCGGGTAACAATACTCCAAGGAAGGAAGGGTAGATTTCCCATCCTGGACTCTTTGGTGGCCTTTGACTATATCAATGCTTGAAAATGGAAATCCAGTTTCCAGTTTTGCCCACTTTCTTCAATTAAATTAACAAATATTTCAGGACACATCACACACCTGTTCTTTATATTCTCTGAAGGGGAAATGATTTCTAAAAGGACATTTTCTAATGTCTTTAAAATGGCATTAGTGTACTAAGTCACTAACAACCTACAAAAGACCTATTGTAACTTTGTATTCTGCAATATTTAATGTGTGTAATATCATGAGGCTACTTCTTTCCACTTTGGTATCTTTTTTCAAGTGAAGCATAAAGCACAAGAGAAGATCAACAAACATTTAAGTTGGTTTCTAACTCAGGTCAACTCTAATGGAACTATAACCCTAGAGAGGTATGAATTGATTTGTGTAATAAATTACTTCTATGGACAAACATGGACACGATTGCGCTCTCTCTCTCTCTCTCTCTCTCTCTCTCTCTCTCTCTCTCTCACACACACACACACACACACAGACAGACACACCCCACTCCACCATCACTATTTCCACTACTGTCTTATCTAGTTAAAAATGTTCCCAAAGATCACAGAATGTGAATTGTCCAGAACAGGTAAAAGGCCTACAGAGTTGAACCGTACTCTAGGGAACTAAGACCGTCTCTGGTTATGTTGTTTATCAAAATTCTGGTCTACATTCTTTCTAGAGTCATTTGTATTTTTCTTAATTAGGTCCATTAATTTATCTGGCAGAACAATTTCACAGCAAGTCTATACTTCTAATTTTCTACCCAATCACTAGGCTTATAGCCTTTACTTAATGCTGTGAGAATTTAGATTTAAAACTCATAGAGTGCCAGAAATATTTTTTACTCTTCCTTTTTTCATCCCTAACAAGTCAGAACTTGACTTGGATTTTCCATAAGGCTAAGGTGTGAGCAAGATTTCCACACTTGCAGGTGAACACTTCTTGTTATGTTCCTTGAGCCATATATATATATATATATTTTCTTTTCTTGGAATTTGCATATTATTTCTGGAGTTTCTGAGTACATAGATTTAAGCATTTCACAAACCTCTTTTAACCACAAGTTTATATGATTAATTTTTTTAAGAGAGAGAGAGAGATAGACAGAGAGAGAGAGAATTTTTTAAATATTTATTTCCTTTAATTTTCGGCGGACACAACATCTTTGTTTGTATGTGGTGCTGAGGATCGAATCCGGGCAGCACACATGCCAGGTGAGCACGCTACCACTTGAGCCACATCCCCAGCCCCAAATATATGATTAATTTTTAAAAAATCATTTGGTCTAAAACAGACTTAATTTAAATTTTTTTAAATTTTAATTTATACATAACAATTATACATATTTATAGTGTTCATTATGATACTTCAAAATGTGTATGCAACATGTCATGCTCAAATCAGGTAACTAACATCTCTATCACCTCAGACATTTATTATTTCTTTGTGTGGGAGTACTCAAAATCCTCTCTACTACTATTTTTAAATATATAATAAATCATTGTCAATCACCCTACTGTGCTATACAACATTAGGAGTCATTCCTCCTATCTGGGTGCAAGACGGTACCTGTTAACCTTCCTGTCTCCCTCCCTTGACAACTCTCCCCTTCCCAGACTCTGGAAACCAGTCTTCTACTTTTTATGTCTCTGTGATCAACTGTCTTAAGGTAGTAAGTGAGAACAAGCAATATTTGCTTTTCTTTTTTTTTTACATTAATTTTTAAATTGTAGTTGGACACAATACTTTTATTTTATTTATTTTTATATAGTGCTAAGGATTGAACCCAGAGCCTCACATGTGCTAGATGAGTGCTCTGAGCCACAACCCCAGCCCCCAGTATTTGCTTTTCTATACTTGTTTATTTAACATAATATCCTTGAGAGAGGTTTCTAAAAATATGAAGAAAGTTCTTTAAAAATGTTAAAAACATGAATGAAAATAATAAGTAACAAATTTAATTATCAAAAATAGTGAATACATTTTTTTGCTGCTAAGTCTCGAAGTTTTCTTAAGTTACCAAAACCATTACTTAGGGTAAAACAATCACAATAACAGCAGCTACAATGTAGAGTGCATTTATTATGAATCTGCTATTATGCTTTCTCCTTTTAGACTTTACATATCAGTTCTGCTTCTGTTTTTCAGTTGAGGAGACTGAGGCACAGGGAGTTGAAGCCATTTGCTCAAGATCACAGCTCATTAACATTTGAGCCTACCATCAACTACACAGCATCCAAGTCCAGCATCTATATTTAACTACTACTCGACACTGTCTTTGAATACTGATCTAGAGCAGACACTGAGAAATCTTCTAGAGCTAAAGACTGTGAGTTGAAAACCAAAGTAAATGCAAATAATCCCTTATCAAGGAAAGAAAATGGCTTATTTCTATGGAATAAAATAATAAAACCCCTAAACTTCCACTACGGTAGGTCAAGGATTCAGGATAACATTTTAGAAAATACTTGGTCAACTGGGTGATCCTAATGCTGTCTGCTTCCTTGTGGTGCAAGGTATTGCCCCATCCGCAGGTGAGTAGCTGTGCACAGAGCTCCTGTGTTTTCACAGAGGCAGTGTGTGCTGAATGAGTCTGTTTGAAACATGTGTCTCTTTGAAAGTTTAATGGAAGCTTTTCCTCATTCTGCTTGTTGCTCTTTAGGAAGCAGGCTGCATACTTCAGGGGTAGCCACCTTACCTTGTTCTTCTGGAAGGGGCAAGCACTCCACATTCCTAAAGAAAAAACGATCACTTTGATCATGCTGCCTGCAATATCAGAGTCCCTCCACGAACAATATACTTATTTTAAAAGCTCGTCCTCACTAAAGAAAACCAAGTGTATGTGACAGAGTTGAAGGCCAGTCACCTGTTTGACATCTTTTATATCAATGCTCCTGAAATGTCTTAGAGATCCCCCAACAGTGTTTTCTTGAAAGGTACAGTTATCCTCAGCCAAGAAAGCACCTTACAGCATGTCTTTTGGGTTCATAACCAAACTCCTAATAGTCCATTTTCAGTTACAAGTCAAGACAGCTCCAACTCTTAATGTTCTTGTAAATAAATGGTCTAACAATCGGGAGCTAATTGTCACAGTGGGACAGTGTGAAAGACTTGTAATCATGGCCTTTATTGTCACAATTAATTTTCATATTGTTGTAAAATATAACCTCAGGAGCCCCTTAGAATTAAAAAAAAATTGCTTTGTACTCAAATGTGGAGTTTATGTGCTTTAAATAAATTTGGGTAATTTAAAACCATCTCAATCTCTTCAACATTAACAATCAACACTTTTTGCTACCTGGGAATGATAACCAAAGCAGTAAAATTTCCATTCAAAGAGTAGATGGGCCCTATTCATGGAAAAATACTTTTAATGTTCTACAGATTCGTATTCTTTTAAATCTGAATCACAAATCTTAAGAAATATATAATTAAGGTCAGAGGACATTTAGAGACAAACAGAAAGTCAACATTAAACCAGAAGTAGACTGGCAAAATAAATATCCTCATCATATATCTGTCTTATAAAAGGATGCTAAGAAATCCAAATAATTCTTAGGGCATATTACTAAGAGCAAAAAAAAATGATGTGATTTGGAGAAGTAATTAATACTCAGAATATATCACTGGGGGTTACCTGCATTTTTTAAAAGAAAATAACAAAGGTTTAGTCTTAGATAATTAAATGTACAGAGGATTCAAAATTCATTACTTCACGGGAACAAAGCTTTAGTAATTATCTTCCCAGTCCTGGAAGGGGATTGGACAGTGAGGTTTCAACTGGGGCTTTGCACAGTGTGACATGATGTTTGCTTCATTTAACTTTTTTTTTAATATTATTAATCTTCAAGAAATTAGACTCTTCTCAGAGCAGTGTGAACTGCCATCCTCAAAACCACTGGATAATCAGGTAGGAAAAACCTTCTCCCCAAGACACAGCTGCCACAAGAAGTCGATTTTTCTTAATGATCCTTCCCTGAGAGGGAGCAATGAGGAGAACATTTCCCCCAACAAAAATTTTTGGCATGGGTATACTGAAAAGATAATTGGAGGCATCGTATAAATCAGTTTGGCTGAACTTAATGAAATGAAGCCAAACAAAAATTACCCCCACCCAAATAGATTGAATTTAGTTAAATAACCAGAGGACCTGTGTGTCTATTTTTGTCTATGTAGAACTGGATGCTCTCAGAGTTGGCATCAAAGGAATCTGATCAAGTGCCTGCTTCTGCATCTGTGCTGCTACTTCGAAGCACAATGGTCAAAAGCATGTGCTTTGGATGGAGGTAAAGCTGGATTTGAATTCTGGCTAGAACACTTAGTAGTTTGAATAAGTTACTTTCTGTCCATCAATTTTCTCATCCCCAAAAGTGTACATGATGAAACTTATCTCTTACATTTCTTGGGAAACCCAAATGAAATAAGGCAAGACAGTAAAAAACTTGGATTCTATAACGCACTGGTGAATATTAACAGCAATAGGAATAGGAAATTATTATCATTAACTTCATGCAAGTGACTAATTAAAATAAAGCATTGTTAAAACAGAATGACTTAGAAGTAGTGTGGGGTAGCAAAGAGAACTCTGAAACTCTGGATTTAGGTTCAGAATATTAAAGCCAAAATTCCACTTTTGTGACCTGGGAACTGTGGGACTAAAGACAAATTACATAGGTTCTCTGAATTTCAGTTTCTCCATGTAAATAATGGGAATCATAACTGTCAACACAGAATAAATGAGATAATGTCAGTTTGAAAGTATCTAGTATTGTGTCTTATCGCTTACTAAGTACTTAACAAATATTAAGTAAAAACTCAATCTTCTTGCAGAACTATAATTACAAGAGAGAGAATTGTCAACTATAATTACAAGAGAAAAAAGAGAGACTCAATCAGCTGCAGATTTTGGACCTATAACTGGCAGGAATTTGGTTGAAACTTGCTTCTCAGGTGTCACTATTAGGATTTATTTTTAAAAGGTAAGGAGAAGCTTCCTTAATTCAGTACCATCCTCTTTTCTTGTGGATATGATGGATACTCTAGTTGTACTGTGAAAATCTGTTATGACTCCAATCACCATCATTGGATATTTGTGTCCACATTGTGTGACAGAGGGAAAGTTTTAAGCATATAAATAGACTACCATGGAACAAATAATATTGAGATATGTTTATGTTGTAAAATTCACATAAATAAAGCTTTTGTGCACACTATAACAGACTAGTGCCATTTTTATGGATAGACTAATATATGCACACACTCAATATATACTGAGTGTAAGGTAATAAGCTCAATTGAAATCCTTTCAACTGTGTCTTAAGCATCATAAAAAGTCTGCAAAGAATTGGGGTAAAATGTGCACAAAATTCCCCTATCAAGAAATTTAGTATTTAGGAGATTATGCATGATTTGTAAATGAGATATCATAGGCAGCAGAAGAAAAATAGAAATGACCAGTAACAGTAAGAATTTTTCAGTAACTAAGTGATACTCTTTCCAGATGAAATAGGCTTATAAAAATATTAGCAGAGGTAGGATGAACTAATTCTAAAACAAACAACAGTTCTGCCATATAAAACTTAATGGATCTAGGAGTCAATAGAGAATTCTGCAACATAAAAGGTCAAAATAAGATAATCAAGATATTCTCTTTGAACCAAAATCTTCTACATTTAACCCTCAGCCTTGTTTACAGTCAAGGGACGTAGAAACTGTACACTCACCATACATCAAATGGCACTATGACAAAGTGAGGTAGGGAGAAGAATTTAGGTTCAAAACCTGAGAGTTGACCTTGCTCTTGATTCTGCAATGGTTGTAATCTTCATAACTCCAAAGAGCTGTGACTCAGTTTTCGTCACAGATACTGTCACAGAGCCTGCTAATGTTGGTTAAGAGTAATTTGTCAGTTACTTGTCTCAATGAAGTTCATAAGGTCTTCACTATCCCTCTCACTCCTCATTCCCACAACATCAAAGTGAAACAAGTCCTGGGCAAGGGCTGGAGAGAGGGAAGCAAAGCCACTTCAGAGAAACTAGGAGAGGCCTGCTGGGCCTTCATGTCCATTGGTTTATGATTTTTCTGGGTAGATAAGATGAAAACACAGAATAATCAGTGCTATGTAAAGTACCTGGTATCAAAATGGTCTTTAACAAATGCTTTATTTAATGACTACAAACATGAATGATTGAGTGAATGAGTAAATCAAACCACTAATAAGGCAATATATAATAAATGCCAAAATATTAGAATAGGCCATTCTTGAAGACTTGCAAGAATATAAAGTTATTGAAAAAGTGGAATTGGGCTAAGTTTTTAAAGAGAAATACATATGTGTGTGTATATTTATATTTATTATATTAACTGCTTTATTATCAGACAATAATAAATTTTATCCTAAGTGATAATGTTTATAAAAAATTCATTTACCTACAATAAAAAAACTTTAAAGTAGTATTATCCTTGCATAATTAATGTTTCACTCCAGAAAAATAGGCTCAAAATTAAAGTAAGAATTATGTTTCTGATATTTTCATCAAGTGACAAATGTAAATGATATTTATTTTTCATTATTTACTATAAATATAAATCACAATATTTATTTTCTATAGTGATTGAGGCACTAACAGAGCTAATAACAAAGTATCTGCTGATTATAAAATGCAGAACAATAATAACTCTTCACATGACCCTTCATAAATTCACTTAATTCTCTGAAGAAGTTTCTCTAGTAGAAAAACCAACACTATTTCAATTACCTTTCAAGAGATCTTTGCTGTTTGCAGTTCTTATTACAGAGCTCCTGCTATTACATACCTTCGCTATAACCAGTATACTAAAAACTGTCAGTGCTTAATTGTCATAATTTTCTAGCCTGTAGAATGTGCTAATGATTTTTTGCTGTTGGGGAGTGTGACGGTTCTGATATTGATAAATGTGGTTGCTCTCCCCCTCTGTGTCCATCACCATTTACCTGCATGAATATTTTAAATACTAGTGGGGGGTTCTGAATATAGTTTAAACATCTGGGTAATGATAAAAAATGATTTGCAAGGCAAATGCACTTATCAATTTGATCTCTTGACCTAAGGTTTTGATGATTTGTTGAGAACTTTGGACATAAACATTGGCCTTTAAAATTCTACTGTCTTCAGGAGTTGAATTATTATACTTCTTTTGGTTTGAGAAAACCAATAAATGCATTTAAAAATTCACAGAATAAATATGAAATATAATGCATGAAGACCATGCTAACATGAAATATTTCATTCAATAACAGAATTAGTACAAATCAGTAAAATTCTTATTATTAACACTCAGTGAAGGGGCAAAAGCTTAAGTCTTACTAAATTGGACAAACCAGAGGACAGGAATCCTAATCAGAAGTTTGAAATACTAGAATAAGCTCTCTGACTTGCTAGATTAAGCTTTGCTAAACACTGTATTTTACTTTAATTCTGGATATTGTGAAGAGTGACATTAAGTAACTGTTTTAGAGGAAAAGAAATATATACTGTGCCCCTTTAGTAAAGCTGTTTTTAAATTCTAATAGAATTTCAAGGTTATTATCTATTTCAGATCAACAGTGGGGGTCAGAGTTCACAGCAGCCAGAATTTACAAACCTCCAATGGGTTTTGATTGACAGCAATCAGCATCTCTTCAGCATCACTGAGGGAACAAAGTACAGGTCAAGACAGCGGGCGATTTCATCTGTCATTTTTAATTATCTAAATGATATTCACAGACAAAACCTTTCCCATCCATCAGGGCATCACATTACCATAGACAATGTTTGTTTAAAGAAGAGGCCATAAAATCAAACAATTATGAATGCAGACAAGACTTGCTATTGACTGCATAAATAATCAAGCGAGATTTCCAAAACTCTCTGCTAATGAATTGGTAGATTGCTGGCAGGAAGTGGCAAGTAATAATATAGACAACGGTCTAATGTTCTTATTGACTTTTACTAAAGCTTGACTACAGTCACAAAGATTCAAAAATGACGTCAAGTGAGGTTTCCATAGGAGCGGTATTGATAGCAGTACACAGCTAAAATACAAGTAGTTAACTCTTGACCTTATGGTAGGACCAGAGATCCCCTGAGAGCACTGAAATGCTAGCAGTATAATACATCATGAACTGAGCCAACAGCCGCAGGGTCCCTGACAGCATTATCACACAGGCAAAAGGGCCCTTCTTTTGCCATTTATAACACAGTAATCTCTAATAATTCAGCTGCAACCCTGAAAATTAAGTCTATTTCAGTTTGTTACATGAGTAAATAAAGTTTATTCTCTCCCTCCTCCCCTTTTTTTGGAATAGTTAAAAAAAAAAAAAAGCATACCCAAAATACATGTAACTCGTTGAGCTAGCTGAAGTAGAAAACCTAGAGGCAGAAGGCACTGGACCTCAGAAATGCAGCAGACTCTCCAAGGGAGCATGCACGAAGCAGAGCATAGTTGTCAATAATGTCTGTCCTCTGGTTAATGTATGCCATCCATAGAAATGCTAATTAGTGGCATCTGGTTTTGTAGCACATCCTTATTTCTCTATTCAACTATCTTTATAAGGAGGCCCCTTCCTTTTTAAACTACCAGAAAATAGGGTGACCCCCAACTTAACAGATAACATTTTGATGGGTTAAGGAAGTCATCAATTAACAATGGCTCAGATTAAATAAAGCATCTTGATATAGGCACACTTTATTAATGATCTGCTAATTAATTAACCATTATTCTCCCTCTCTTCATTTCCCTCAAATGTTGTCATACTCTTCAGTACAAAAGAATTTAGAACATAAATATATTCATTTTGAACAAATACCTGAAAAATGTTTCAGAGAAAACAAAATTTCTCATTAATATCACAAAACATGGTTGAAGGGGGTACATTTCATATCTATAATAAAAATTCACCTGGCAAATATTATTTCCTGCAGTCACTCAGCAAATCACATCTAATACGCTTGGCCATAAGAGGTTATTTCCTGTTGTTAAACTCCAGGTTCAAGTTCAGACTTAATGAATTGAGAAGACATGGGGTAAGGCTGGGGATATAGCTCAGTGGCAGTGTGCTTGCCTAACATGTATGAGACCCTGGGTTCATCACCAGTAACACACACACAAAAAAAAAAAAGAAAAAAGAAAAGAAAAAGAAAAGAAAGAAAGAGAAGACATAGGGTAGGAGAGTAAGGGAAAACAGTTGAAGATGGAAAAATTTAACGGACACAGACTAGAAGTGAGGATAATATGAGTGGCAAAATGTAAAATCTGGCTGAATGTGGTAGCACATGCCTGTAATCCTAGTAACTCAGGAGGCTGAGGCAAGAGGATCTTAAGTTCAAGGCCATACTAGGCAATTTAGTGAGACCTTGTCTCAAAATATAAAAAATAAAAATAAAATAAAAAAGGATGGGAATGTAGTTCAGTGGTAGAGTGCCCCTGAGTTCAACACCACACACACACACACACACACACACACACACACACACACACACACACACACACATAAAATCTATATTTATTCTGGTAAACATTACACAAATAACAAATTATGGCAAAATTTCCTGTTAGATTCTAGGGGCTTTCCAGGCTTCCTTTGACACATGGAAGTAATCAAAATAAAACACAAAATAATGTTCTACTAGTTTCAAAAACAGATAGTATTAATATAGACCTTATATTGATAAATTCCGATTTCAACTCAGCTTCAGTACATTTCTTCTTAAGTTATAATTGCATTATTTTGATTACATTAAATTTTTATGTGAATTTTAAAAAGCATAGTCACTGGCATCAGACAGACAGAATGCAAATTCTATCCTTATAACTTTCCAGCTAAGTGAACTTGTCTTTTTTTATTTTTATCTTTAAAATGGGAATGCTAATAGCTATTTCACTGAGAGGTAAAGAACCCAGGTATATAACATCTGATAAATGCTCAATAATACTAATTCCTTCTTTTTCCTATGGGTTTCTATTTGTTTCATAAGTACTTGTTACAATCAGGGATAATTTAAAGAGCAGGAAAATGTGCTAGTTTTTACTTCTACACAAACTAGAATATGTGACAAGAGGAATTTATATCTTTAAACTACTAAAATCATACCTATATTAGTCAAACTAACTTTCACAATAAATATTTTATCTATTAAAAATTTTAGTTACTTCAATTTATGTTCTTTACACTGAAAATGTCAACTCTAACCTGAAAATCCAGTTCGAGAAATGTTTCACTGGCAGATTTATTAGAAAATATTTTTATACAATACAGGGATCACCTTCATCAATACAACTATTCTCTTATTTGAAATTCAACCAGTCATTTTTAAATTGTGCTGTTTGGAATAAAGTATATCTAGGAGTGTGATCCAAGACCTTCCACAGCCATCAATATATTCAAGGGTGAACATTTCTCTGAAATTCTGGAAGAGCCAAGAAAAGTAAAGTGGCATCCCGTAGGATTAACTACAAGGTTATTACCACCGGCCTCACATTGTGCTTTTTCTATTTCTGACCATAAAAACTTCAATACAATGTCTTCTTGGCCCTGAAAAAATATATCACTTTCTCCTTCCTATTCCACCCCTCCCTCTTAATAAAAAATTAGAAGCTTTGAGACAGATTGAACTGAATGAAACTTAAAGTTAATAATGTTGGTTGTGAAATAAGAACAAGAACTTCTGCTTTTCTTCTGCTTAAATGCCTCCTCTTTCTTCTTAATATTTGATTATTTGCTTTGGTATTAAATGTTTTCAGACTACTGTGCCTGACAATTCCCCTTATTGTTAGCTTGATGAACATTAAGTAGTTCAAAGGGTACCTAATGTAAGTGGTCAGGAATCTGCAAATGTTCCAAGGTGCATAATTGTGAAAGAACATGGGACACATGGAGTGGCTTTAATTTTTGTTTTCCTTTTTAGAGAATGAAACTGAAGTTTTTCATTAAAATGCAAAAAGATAGGATGATACCATTAATTTCAAGAGAGTTCAGGAATAAAATATAGTGATAAACTAATAAACAGGTGTCACCCTTCTTTTCTAAATTTAGGTGTAGATTCTAGATCCTAAAAAATGCAATGTAACATATACACACAGAGACATACTTTCTCCCAGATTTTTAAAGATGGGAACATAACAGTATCCATAAAATCCTAGGTATACCCCAGGCAAAGATTAAAGAGAAAGAAAATACATTTAGAGGTGGAACATCCATCGTCCACATACTTGGTGCAGTATACCCTACAAATTGGCTATTAGACCTATCCTCATCTCTCTCTACAGAAGCAGCCACAGCTGGATCAGATCTATAATGTAACAGGGGATGAGGTGTCTTTGGATAAGGGCCAGCATGTTAATTCCTGCTGAAAGAAATATTGCTGATAGAAATATTGACTGCTAAATTATTCTGAAGCAAGAGCATGTTCTTTTCTCTATCACTCTTACTCATGATTTCACAGGCATCTTCTGCTACCGTTTTCTCCAATTGCTATAGGGAGGCAACCTTCATTTTACCTCATTACTACTAAGAGTTCTGTTTTATTCTTATCTGCATGAAAAAAGACAAGGAGAAATAAATAGGTACTAAAAGTCCTAAAAGGAACTATTTTCTGTTACAAAATACAATCATATCAAATTGAAAATATTCAAAAGTATAGTAATTTTTATCTTTATTACACAGCCACTCTATTCTTAAAAAAGATAATTCCATTCCACTATCCTAGTTCAAACCTACCCACCTCTAATTTCCTTATATCCAGATTCTGTGAATACTGCCGTATTTCCTTTTTAACATGAGGCATTCTAGATGACATCTGAAGAATAAAATTCTTACCAAGGAACAACATTCGGCTGACAGATGACCATATGACACCCTTCAAACAGTACAATATGTCACTATCAGAACACGACTGCTGGGAAGTGTATATTCAAGGTAATATTTAATGTTCAAGTCAAAACATAATGGAATTTTACCAGTACTTAGTATGAACACACATAAAGAGAGGAAACAACATGCTTCATTCAAAAGTTATTTGTGTTTGGTTTACAAAAAACTGAAAAAATGTTATATATATTTTAGAAAGAGCTAATCTCATTTTATCTGTAAAATTTAATGTAAAAAAATTGCTTATTTTTCCATGACAAAGAACAATCAAGATAAATGTAGCTTCTTTGTTTCATCTTAAAATAAAATTTATTCAATAAAATTGAGATTATGGCTTTCATCCCAAACAATAGCCCCTATACTAGATTCACTCCAACCCCATAAGATATGAGAACTACATTACCCCACTTTGTAAATTGTTTTGCTGAAGGAAAGCACAGAACCCACATTTCTAGTTCTTTCCCTTATGAGGTTCAGCATAAAACTTAATAAGAAGTTTTTCATTTCTAATGACATAAATATTTTAGGTGTGATTTCCAAGGCCAGTGTATTTTCCTGATCATATTCTCACAATAATTTCTATTTTCTCCATGGTAAGGAAGATTTTAAAGGGATCCTAAGAGAAAGGATTTTGTCAGGATTAGCAATTCCTTAAAGGGAAATTGAAATTATACATATACAATACAAATATGTATGTGTATGTGTGTGTGTATATATAGATATAATATTAATATATAACATATGTATCTAAAATGTATATTATATATACATATATATAAATTCTAAAAGAAGTTCTCATAGTAAGATATTTTGTCATAATTATTCCAGAGGAATAATTTTTATATTCTAAATGATTTAGTAGTGATTGCTTGTCTTGAAGTGTTATCATTTTTTACTTTCTCACAAAGTCTTGCCAAGAGAGGTTTATGTATCTTACACAATACCAGAGGTATTCTGTTGTTTCAGAATATCCACAGTGTCTTTTGCAGAAACTATGCTTGTCGTTATTTCTGTGAAGCTAAGAGTCTATGGCATAAGCAGAGGTGGTGTGCCCCATAGAGGTAAGATAAGGAACAAAATGTTACAGTGATGACAATGATGAAAATAGTAATAAAGGCATCCAGTATGAAGCCCTGACTTTTTACCAGGCACCGAGCAAAAGACCTCCTGGACAATATTATTTAATTTGTATTTAATAATTATTTAATTATTTATGGAATAGGCACAATGAAAATCTGCTATTTCAAAGTCTGGGAGTCCATTCTCTTAGACATAGCCATGGAGCACAGTCTTCATAACAGGTTGTCTAGGTCACAGTTCTACCATTTGCTATCTCTGTGAATATGAGTAAGTTCCTTGCCTTTTCTAAGCCTTAGTTTCCCAACTGTAAAGAGGAATAATACGATTTTTTTGGAAGCATCACTCAACTTCTTCTTCACTTCAATCTGTCTCCCCCCTGCCATTATTTAATGTTGTCTTTTACATGCTCCATTCTCCTCTCAGAGGGATTCCAATCATACCTCCAAATTATATTTTTTTTTTTGCATGGATGACCCACACATTGGCATTTGATTTCAACCTGACATTTGTTCTAACTCATCTGCCCCTCTTCTACCCACTATGCTGAAATGCTATGTGAAAGTTTGTGTCCCTGTAATACTGTGTATTCTTTGAAGGCAGGAATGTCTTACTCATTAATATCCCCGGAGTCCAGCTCTGTGCTGGCTTAGAATAAGCACTTAATTCTTTTTGAATCAAAATAAATCAAATCCAATGCCAATTTTACCACAGTCCCCTATTGCACCCACAAAGACCACTTCCTATGTCTTTGCAAAACCCTGAGCACCTGATTACATGATTCCCTTGACCCGAGGGGGTTTTCTATCCTTCAACACTGTGTGAGACCACACCCTTACGCACAAAGGTCCTGCCGAAGATGCCACATATAGCATTTCTGATTCCCCTACAAAGAATTCAAGCTTCTCCTTAAAGTCTCCCTTCATTCTTTGAGTCTTTTATGACTCTAACTTCGATCCTACTAAATTTTATCCCAATTATTTATTTCTACATTTGCCTCTTCAACCTGACTGAAAAAAAAATAACCATGTGCTGAGGGCCATTGCCAAGTAGGAATGAATGGGCTTGCCTTTGGACCCAGGTCATTTGCAGTGACATTGCATGTATGCTTGAGTAAGTAAGGTGACCTTGCTCAAGGATTAGGGCGGATCAGGTTTTAGGGAGTATCCAGCTCCTTGGGTTTAGGCGGTTCCAGGTTTAAGGTGTACCCTGCTGGGAATAGGGCGTATCCTGCTGCCTCAGGCACGCCCGCTCCTTGAATTCCCGGTTGAGTTCTCCTGGGATTCAAAAAGTATTTGGGATTCAGAACCTGGTGGAGTACGTGAATTTTGGCCAGAACATGGATTTTGCCCAGAACGTGTGTAGAGTGCTGGTGTGAGTTCGGGAATAAAGAATTGCTGTTTGAATCTACAAGGCTGTGAGTGGCTCGTGATTTTGTGCCCAGCCAGACTGCGGCAACCATGACTATTTCTATTTGCAGCAACTAACTGCAGGGTCCAGGACTCAGTAAATGATTACATGAATGCCTACCTGATGAACTAATATTCAATTTAGGGAGTAATAAACAAACCACCACTTTGCTGAGAGGCCCTTGTGATATGGACCCACCATTAAACCAACCTTTCACTATGGGACTTGTGGGAGGATTGCCAGTCTACCCTTGAACAACAATACAGAAGATCCCCTAAGTAAGCTCCAGGTTTCTGAATTTTTCCAGCAGAGGGTGCATGGGGGGAATTAAAGAAGAGGATTTATTTTTCTTCCCTAAAGCCCAATGCTATCCCAAGAAACCAACCTCAAATACTTCATCTGCTAAGTTGAAGTGTGGCTAGCCAATCCCATCAGGGCAGTATATTCCTGGCCATACAACCCTGAGGAGGCTTAAAATTATCATTATTTGTCTGATGTTGAATAGACCAAATTCTGGGTACAAAATGTGTATGAATATATGTGAAATTTTGAAGTATATCAAAGTCAACATTATAAAGCTAAGGCCCCTGCCTTAGTTTGACCCCTTCATTTTCAATCAGATTAAATAAATCCTGACTGAATCCATTAGACTAAGAGGAACACCATGGCTTTGGCTACATCCAATACTACAAAATATGTTTAAGAATGACCTCCAAATATCACTAATGCTAAGAGCACATGTATGTTACACTATCTAGTTATAAAAGAGAAATTAGAATATATCATTATGAATTGGATATGAGGATGCCCACCTGATTTTCATTAATGTCAGTCACTGTCATGTGCTATTTTGCCAATCTGTGAACTTTTATAACATTGCTTAAAGTTTAGCAAATATTTTATAGCAATGCAAAAGTTAATATAATAAAGTAGAAGAAACATGGTAACTTAACAAAAGGCTTCAAAATTGTTGATAAATGGATTCCCAACACAGAGAGAAAAAAAAAAAAAAACAGAAGAGAACACACAACAAATTCTTTATTCCTATACCTAACCTGTTATCCATCAGGAATTGATGATTCCAATAAAGATAGAGGATTACATAAATAAATGGTTGAAATTGGAAGTAGATATATAAATTGTATCCTAAAACATACATTTCTCCATTGGTCATTGCTGTTCAAGACATTAAATTGAGATAACAAGAGATAAACGTACTCTTGTCTCTTTTTAAGGATTCTGGAGAGTAAAGACAAGAAAAGGCGGATTGTTTATGCTGAATCTTTCAGTTTGCTATTGGCCCATTATGATGAGATAAGAAAAGTACTTTCTGAAAGGCAAATACTAGTTTATGGTATTGAGCCTCTATCCATTGTTTTAATGTAAAAGGGGAGAAAACAGTTTATCTTCACTATTAGATTTGGAAGCCACATTTCTTTGATAGAATAAGTGTATCCTGAGTTGTTTTTTTTTACCATGCACTGATATAAATCATAGTTCAAAGTTATTTGGTCCTAAATTTCTCTAAGCACTAATTACATTTGCCAAAAAAATTCACCACAAGTATAGATGTGCTCACATGCACACACCCACCTGTATTCTTCATCAACACATTCTCCTTCCTACAATGGACATTCAGAAATGAGTCAGTATGGGTATGCTAAACCTATCACTCAAAGTGCCCAGATTGGTCCTCTGAAAATTAGCTTTCATAAGGCCAACAGTCCTGCTTTTGACAGCTGTCTTAGCAGAAACACCCAGACATATAGCCATGCCTCTGTCTATTTGTGCCATGGTAGCTGTGTCAATTTGGACGCTGACTGGTGGCATAACCCGAGCAGATGCAGGACCCATATGTGCAACTCCAGATAAGATTTCCAAAGCACTGGCATCTGGATGTCAGCTTTTCCTTCCTGGCCCCACAGCTGAACGTTCTGCTAGACCTGATTGTTTCTCTGCTGGGGATCAGTCTGCTGCCTCCCTGTTGTGCTCATTGGCACTGCCTAGACTTCAGTGTGTTTGAAAACAGTAAACCAGATAATCACTTTACACTGCAGCACTCCAGGAACTTACCTGATTTGCCAGTTTCAGATACTGAAGTCTATCAAGGGAAACTTTTAAAATATTGGCACTATTTCTTCAAGTCTTAATCGTTAAAGTTTTTTTTTTTTTTTTAACTCCATGAATAGAAACATGAGGTACAGTGGCTGAGAGAGTTACCAGAAACCTTGTATTTATATGCATGGAGTTTTCCATAGGAAAAATTAGCACAAAAAGGAAAGGCACCATGGCAGATAATTTGTGTCTCTGTTTCTCAGACTGTGGTAGCTCCCCACACAGTACTGGAGCAGTGTGTGTCATAGGCACCTATCCACCAAAAAGACAAGGGAGGGTCATCATCTACACATCACCTCTCCTCACTCATCCTTTACAAATGAGCCACTGGGTGAACTTTTCCTTCCAATTGGGAGCAACAAAATGAGAAAAAGAGATGCTTGGCAAGTGTGAATCATCAAAGATTAAAAATGCGAAAGGCTTCCTCAAGGGAGAGAGGATAGCTTGAAAATAAATTGACAATGACGTGTCCTCCTGCTCATCTGTGCCAGCTTTCCCAAAGCAAAGACCCTCTTTCTCCCCAGATCACACTTAACCCTTACCAGGGGAGAAAAAGTCTCTCCACCCTGATCTCCAATGTGTGGCCCCTGCCTCAGAGGGAGAGAAGTGAGGGAAGGGAGCTTTGTTTGATGGGCATGAGTCCTGGGTGATCTATGTCACTATGACACATATACTGCTATTTCTGAGAACATAAAATAAGTGTAAGATTTAAATGAAGATAGTACAATAGTATTGTTTCAAAACAGTCCTACAGAAACAATAAAATAATACCATGTGCTTACTTCAAATTAAAATGATTTAATCTCAAAATCTGTTTTATACAAGTCAAAAACCATAAAATACAAAATATTTGTTTTGTTTCTTTTATATCCTATCTGATGCCTTCATTTAAAAAGAAAACAATTACCTCTATCAATATTTATTACTTTTAAATATTGCTTAAAATGAAGGTGATGGCTATCAAGTGTTTTAGCAAAAAATCATTTATAACTGGTGTGTTAAACTTTGTAATTTATGAATTATGAAACATTTAAATTATTCTATTTTATACACATAAATGGAAAACACAGGGAAACACAACCATCTATTCCTTCAGGGATATTGCATGAATTTCAAAGTTCATTTAAAACATTTTATGTGTGTGTGTGTATGTGTGTGTTATATATGTAATTATACACATATACACACTCATATATTCATTCTAGGGAACAACTAACATGTATTAACATGTATTTTATTTCCAATATTGTCTTCTGGCAGAAAGATTAATGTAAATAACACAGCAGATTATAACATATTGGGGAAAAAAAAAACGGTGAGAGAGTTGAATTTCAGTTCTGAAAAAACCCAAAATGAAAATCACTCCTGGGTCTCTCAGGAAGACATTCACTAGAAATGTCAGAGGGCTGACTAGCCTTCTGGAAGTTGGAAAACCTCTAGTTCTTTGTTTAATATTCTTCCTCAGTGCATTCATGCAAAGCCTTCAGAAGGAGTCATACTCTCTTTCAAAGGGGTTTGACTTGGGCACAGTTAATCACCACTGTGATAAAGCAATTAAAGGTATTCATAATTAGGACCAAACCAAATGTAAGTAATCAGAAAATTAAGGGGAAAATGACATTATGATGGGACTGTGTTTTCTTTAATGACCTCCTGGCTGAGAAGGACATTCTCATATTGGTGCATGGGGACTTGGGTGCATAATACATTAACCCTAAGAGGAGCTCAGCATGTAAATGTCTTCTTCCAGTGATAAGAATACACCTTGGAATCATTTAGTACCAGTGACTTCTTAATAACAAGAGACAATTAGTGATCAATCTGTTAGAAGTTCCATGGACTACCTACATAAATTCAAGTCAATTCAACAAATGTATTGAGCACAAACTAAGAGCACAACACCGTGGAAGACACAAAGATGATCAAGACAAGATCCCTGTCTTCAAGAAGCTTACACTGTAACAGGAAGCCTAAGACATGCATCCAACCATTTTGGAGCTATCTTTCCTCCAAAAAATAAACATAGATACATTCTTGTATAAATAAATGAATAAATTTTTCAGTATATGAATGATAGATTAATAGGAAAATGGTATTCTATTTCCTAAATTTTGCTCAGGTATAAGTGAAATGATTTAAATTTTAGGTCCTATCTTCACATCTGCACATTTAACTACAAATTAGGAGATAAAAAATTTATTATATATCAAGAGAAGGAGTAGTATCTAAATATTCCCCAAAACAGCATTTGGGGAGCCTCACATAGCAAACTGTAAATGTTTATTTAATATCAAAATAAGGCTTTGTATATTTCTTGACCCAACTAAACTGCTCTACATTTACAAGGAGGCTATGAATACATAAACATATATATTTACTTATATATATTTAAACTTTATGAATATAAAAAAACAACAGGCAGTGATCTCAGTGGCAAAATTTGTCCCTCAACCCTACCTCTCCATTACAATAGTCCAGAAGGATCTCCAAGGATCATGGAAACACAATCTAATAATTCAGATATTGATTGAAATAAATAGTATAATCTTACTTTGGATTAGCGACATGCATTAAAGATCTCAAGGTTAATGCAGGTGTCAGTAGGAAAATAAAACCTGTAATTTTTTTTAACTGAATGAATTTTAAACCAATATTTTTCAATGAGAGAAAATGTAGCATATAGAAGTAAGCCTCTTCTCCCACCTTTATTCTCATGTTAGGCATGGCACTTTGGGGGGGGGATAAAATTACTTTGTGCTTTTTAAAGCTTCTTAAGCTTCTCTGAAAAAATCAGTCTAACCTCCCCTTCTTCCCCCTTCACCACATCATTGCATGAGGTTCTATTAGATGCAGTTTTGTTGATGTGGCCCCAAATGATTTCCCCCTGCTTTCTCTCTGCAGGCTTCCCCAAGTCTCCATTTCTGTTAATGATCTATTGCTTCTGTCTGATTCAATACAGCCCACTGGCTATGGAAATGGCAAGTCTCAGCAGGAGACAACAAAATGGTCAGCAAACAGGGCTGAGCCATGTCATTTTCCTCAAACACTTTCCCAGGAATGAAATGACAAGCTTTAAAATGTTGTCTTCTGCTCAGGGCAAAGATTTCTTTATTAAACAAAAGTGGATGTCCTCTAGTTTCCATTCAAACCATAGTTTAAAGTAAGTCACTTGAAAAATGTCTATTGCAAAATAATTTAATACTGAATATATATATATTTTATAATTCCTTTCTCTGTCATTCTCTCAGAGTTCAAATACCAGCTACACCAGTTCCTAACAGTTGTGGGACCTTAAGCAAGTCACTTTACCACTCCCCCCCCCCCCAAAACAACCTGATCATATTAGTTGCAGGGTAAATCCCAGTTAAACAATTAGCAATTAATTACCAATCATTCACATAAATTACTCAAGCTCATCAGTAACTTTCCTGTCATGACAATAGTTTGATCTTCAAGAATTCAATTCCTAGGAAAAAACTATATAGCTTAGCTGTGAATCCAGTGAAACTAATCATTCAGTAGAGATAACAGGTACCAGCTTAAAGGAACAGGCCTGGGTGCTTTATATTTAGAAAGACCCAGCAATGACTTCCAGAAGATTAAAAGCTGTCTAAATTCTGGATTGGGCTTTTACATTCAGTCCACCTAAATGTGATCTCAAGAGAGGATACAGTTGATCTTACTATGCATTATTAAATAGTTACTGAGTTTTATCTCCTATGTGACTACAATTCTAAAAGTATAATTTAAAATGTCATTGAACTATCCTTATGGATTAAAGATGCAATTAAAATAGTCATTGATATTATCATTTGCCTTTGTATTTATGTAGAACTCACAGACTCCCCGCTTACAAAATAAAAAAGAAAAGAAAAAGAAAGAAAGAAAGAAATTTCTTTAGGTCAATTCTACTCTTGGTCTAATCTCTACACCAGATGAAATTTACTAAATCATTGCATCATTCTAAGATGAAGTATAAGAGTGAATTACTTTAGAGGACATTTTTCTGGGGACCTAAAGGGCTATATATAGATCTTTAGCAATGATCTGATCAGACAATTCCTGCAACAGTTATCCCGCCTCACAGGAATGTGACTAGGCCCTTCTGTGTGGGTAATCCAACCACTACTTACACATTACATTTACCAGAATGACAAATATTTATAATAATTTCACTAATGCCCAAAATATTTTATTTGAAACAGAAGTAAAGCAAAATGGTATGACATTGCTTTTCTTATTGTGCTGTCACAAAATAACACTGTCCCATGGATTTCTTACCTGCATCAGATATTGTCAGATCTTGAACCGGCAAGTGTCTGGTAAATGATATTCACAAGGAGCTAGTAGAGAGTAATAAAAACAGCTGGAGACTGAATGACCACGAACATCTGACCCAGCTCCTGGACTTCCCTGTAGGTACACACCTGTAGTCCAGAGAGTATGGATCCCTGGAGCAAGTCTACAGCTCCCCTCTCCCCAACATGATGCCTTGAGCGCCCTTTTTTTTTTTTTTTTTTTTTTTTTTTGCTGGTGCCTACACATTCTGGTTTCTATGATCTTCAATGAGAAAAGTATGATCCACATCAACTTAGAAGAAGAAAACCACATACAACCATGTATCAGCCATGAGGTGCTATTGGGAGCCCAGCTCTTGAAATCAGCTTTCCTTCCAAAACTATTTTTAAGAGACAAGGATCACAATTTCATTTTAGTTGATTTACAGAAAATCAAATAGTTGGCTTTTGTCTTCTTCTTCTTCTTTTGTTTATCCTGTGTGTGTATAATTTTTTTCTTTAACATCCCCCTCCCATTTTATGTGGTTAAAAAAGAGATATATGATGCTTGCCCACCCCGACAAACACACACACCAACAACTTCTTATGGAAGATTTTTCTTTGATAATCTTTCTGTCTTTAGAAAGCTAGTGAGGAAGACTATAGCATACATTATATTATAATAATTGTTCAATTATGTATTCAATTTAGATCATATTATATTTAGAGATTTTTCTAAATATTTTAAAGTAACTCTGATTTGATTCTTCTAAGCTACTTTTCCCAAATTTCTCAGAATACTACTGTTGTAGGCTATTCACAAGTGTCTGCAATCAGTTTAGTCTCCAAACCTTTAGTCTCTCAAACTCAAATGAACCCAAAAGGCTTTTGAAGTTCTGGAGACTTTGAGAAAAGAAAGCAGACCCTGTCACACTGCCTGAGTTTTGAATCCAAGGTTAATGATAGCTGTGTCACTCTTCTATGTCATTCCTAGCTCATGTGGGTAACAAGAACATGATGTCTTCTCCCACCCAGGACTATTCTAAAGCCAAGAAGAACACTGTAACCTAGCACAGATTTGCAAATATCTTTATATATCACCACAGAGCTATAAATACCTACAAATGAGAAAATTATTCATATTCATATTTACACATAACCTTATGAGTTTGAGACCTCTTCCCACTTTTTAAATTGACAGTATAATTATCTTTCTGTCCCATTTTAATCTTCAAATAATCCAGTCACCTTTAGTACCTGAGAAATAATTAAAGATGTTTCCATACTTCGCAAACAATATTCTTAGCATGCCCACAAATGAAATTTGCCTGATCGCAATGATATTGCTGCTCTTTTGTTTTCTTCCCCCAGTCTTTACTATAAATGCATATGCTAAAAGAAGGCATGTGTCAGACCCTCCAACTACTCCCACCAAGACCCACATGAATACCAAAGTTAAAAAGGTATGTGTGAAGGAGGTGAACTGTGTAGGTTCGTGATTATAGCAAGTGCTCATTGATAGGCATCAGGCTGGGTGATCTGACTCCCTCCTGTTGTGTCTACAGGTTGTCAACTTCTCTTCAGCTGTCACTCTCTATGTGCTCTGTGCATAGTATCTCATATAAGCTAGGCATTGTGTGTAGCCATTCTCATCTAATTCTTGTAGTACTCTGCAAGTACTCTTGCAGTGTGTGTAGGTGTTTTTTTTGGGGGGGAAAGCATCATATATCTCTTTTTTAACCACATAAAAAAACTCCATTCTGCACTGAAAAAAAAAAAAAAAGAAACTTGGAGAGTTTAAGTACTTTGCCTAAGTTCAATATCTAAAATCAGGGATCCAAATCCAGGTACAACTGACAATGGTTCTGCCTCTCATGGAACCATGTTATTTTATTTTCTTCCTGGTCTTCTCCACTCATGGTGGGAATGCTGAGGAGCCAAACATAACTCATTTTGTACTCCAGTATTTTCTCCAGTCTGATACACATTAGGCACTCAGTAAATGTTTACTGAACTGAAGCTCAGTACTTTAAGATTTATTGTCTGGTTTTCCTAGATCCTGACCACCCAAGATAATCTGTTTTGCAACTAGAAAGTCCTCATTTACTGGTTTTAGTTAAGTGCCCAGATGCCTTGCCTTTCATTCACAGTAGTGACTTCAAGCCCTTCCCTACCCACAGATTTCACATATTTCTTAGCAGAAAATGAACGCGCTTAGTCTGCAAATCAAAGTTAGTGATGTGTATAAAAACCCAGGATGATGGGTATCTGCTGTCCCTCACCCTCACCCCATCATAGAAATCCCTCTGAGTTCTCTCTTCTGGTCTTCATGTGGAAAGGTACCCCTTATCAGCATAACAGATGATAGATTTTTCTGCAACATGCATGAGGAAAATCATATGTACCCTTCAATGCCTGGCAAACATAATTTATAGCAATGGATGAGGACTAGTTCTACCTTCTAGCTCTTCTGGAATTCTTATTGGCTCTTTATTCCCATTTTTCTAAGAAAGTTGAGACATAATAAGAATAATAATGACACATCACATCTTAGTTTAAAGGAAACTTCAATTTTGAGTCCCTCTATAAGTTGTATTTTCTAGTTGTTTCTAAGTTGGTAATGACTATTTAGACAACTGCTTTGTTTTTTAAGAGAAGGGTTTTCATTTGAGGTAAAAAACACATGGTCGTTTTTAAATGGTGTATTCTGAACTAATGTACACTGTCAAATATAAATACTATCAATATAAACAATGTTTGTTCTATTAAATTAAAATTATATTGAGGATTTATTGATAATGTTCCTTATTTCTTCTACATTGATAATGCTCCTATAAGCACTAACATGTTTCTTAAGAACCTGCACAGTATCCTTAGACTACTCTGCATATAGACAGAAACATTAGCTGTCTATCAAAAACTTTCTATACACAAGATTCTATACTAAGCATTTTGAACTTTACTATCTTTACAACATGCCTCCAGGAAATCCTTTCTTCAATTTTAAAGATGAAGAAATCAAGGCTCAGAGAGGGCAAGAAATAATTCTAGGTCTACACAGTTAAGAAATGAGCAAGCTGAGGCGTGAATTCAAATTGGCTGGATACAAAAATCTCTGCAGATACTGAATTTGCCTACACTTTCCATGTCCAGAGGATATGAATGAACACTGAGCTGAGAATATGGAGGTAAAACAAAGCCCTGGGTTCTGAGGTTCACTCTGACTCTGCCTCAGATTTATTTGCTTGTTTTTTTTTATTTACCAGGTATTTTCTGAGAACCCATTATAGAAAGATCTCAAATTTTACACTTTTAATACACAAATATTAATACCTGCTCTGGCATGCCTCTGAAAGCTATAGGAAACTTATACTGAATTGGTGGGATTTGAGCTTTTCAGAGAAAATTTTCATGAGTTATTTTTCCATACTGTGGCAAATGAAGAGCCCTAATGTTCCCTTCTGTTTTTTTAAATGACAGGTTTTAAACTTTCACAACTATATAATATCTTCTCATAATCATGAATATGATTTCATATGGTCTAAGTTGTTTCTGAATAGTAAATTATACTTTTCCCTGCAAAATGAAATTTTAAGGCAACTTGGTATCATGAAATAATAGTTTGCCATCAACTCTATATGTACTTCAGTTTTTCAATTTTGCAAATGGAGATTTTGATAAAACATATATTCTTAAGATAATGTGAAGGCCAATAAGGAGGTCATTCATAGTCGTCTCATACCAAGATTCCCCAATAGATGCAATTCAGTTAGTTTGAAACATTAATCTAGATAGAAAACAAATGCCACGGTTACAGTGCTGCCTACTTCATTAAACCTAACACATTGCAGGTGGAAGATCCAACTGACTACCTTGATATTAGTTTGTCAAACTAGGCAATGAACATGTCACATCTATTCTATAAAATTGATTTCAAAAGTTATTCATATACAGTAACCTGGGCCAGTTTCCAATCGAAGTTATGAATTAACTTTCAACATTAAAAACATTTTTCTAAATGTCAATGCTGCTATCTTATTTGAGGTGAAGATATGGGAGAGGTGAATAACAGATTTAAGAAATTTCTGCTTTTCTTTCCTATTCTTTCTTTTTAAATAAAAATTCTGCAATCCTTACTTTTGATTGTTTTACAGCTCAATTGATAAGGTGTGTTCCTTTTTTTTTGTTCAAGAAAATTTAAAAGCAACTAATTTAAATATGCAAAATTATCTTGAGTTGTTCATACGTGAACTTAAAAGCCGTGCAACACAGGAAAATTAAGTAATTATGCCTCCAAGTTATTTACTGCAATTAAGCTCATTTATCATATGCAAATTAGTGCAAACTGGTCTCATTAGTTACTAAATTACTCAATATGAGCTGAACAATGTAGCACTCCAGTTTGTAATGAAAAATCCCTGTAGAGGCAAGCAGTATCAATTAAGCTAATTTGCATATGCAAATATATTCACTAACTTTCTCTTTTTCTATATTTAGTTTTACATTTTCTTACCATTCCAGATCATGGAGAGACTTTAGGGTCACTCACCTATCTCTCCTTCTTCTATCATAACTGAAGGAATTAATTCAGAATGCCTCTATTATTTGAAATCATTTCATTTTATTTTAGTGCTGATGTCCAGAGGGATAGCACTTTACCAAGAGCCATCAGGAAAAAGATAATTCAAATTCCTAGAGATCATCACTTCTTTGATACTTATAAGTTCCAATAAAATAAATAGTTGAAATTCTAACTCATCATTAAAATAGAAAATACACTTGAAGGCATTACTCTTGTGCAGAAAAGGCTTTTGAAAACATTACCATCAGATGTAGAAGGAATGTTGACTTAGCTAGACAGCATCTTAATAATAATTTGTATTTTTATATTAGTCAGCATTTGAGCTATTATAGGTGTATTCATTCACTCTCCTTTGCCTAGATGTTTGAATCATATTAGTTAACATTTTAATTTATTTTGCTGAAAGAAATTAAAGGTGATATTGATAACAGCCCTTTTGACATTCTCTACATCCACCCCAACACTGTTTAAGTATACTTTACAGTATCAACTATACATTGTTTTTGCCTATACTTCCAGTATATCTTCTCTACCAGAATATTCAGTTCCATAGTTGACTGGTCTCTGAGATTGGAGTGGAACTGTGACATGAAGTACCTGAACACTAACAAGGATATATAGAAGATAATATTTATTTTGCTTCCCTTATTACAGCAATACAAATTTTCAAAAATTTTTGGTAGAGAATACATATGTTCTCATTTGTCTGACAATAAATCTGCAACACCAATATGATATATCGACCAACTATGATTCCAGCATCTGTTCTTTTTTAAAAAATTCATTTTATTTTTATTTGTAGATGGACATAATACTTATCTGTTCTTTTTTTAATTTATTTTTATGTGGTGCTGAGGATTGAACCCAGGGCCTCACACATGCGAGGCAAGTGCTCTATCACTGAGCTACAACTCCAGCTGTAGCATCTATTCTTAATCAACCTATTGTCGGTAACAATATAGAACTATAGAAATTAAAATGTAAATCTTAACCTGATTTTCTTCTAAATCTGATCCATAACAGACTCTGTTAAAAAACACAGGCTTGGGCTGTGGTTGTAGCTCAGTGGTAGGGTGCTCACCTTGCATGTGTGAGGCACTATGTTTGATCCTTAGCACTACATAAAAATAAAAAAAATAAAGGTATTGTGTTCATCTACAACTAAAAAAATAAAATAAAATAAAAAAAAACACAGGCTTTTTTTTTTCTTTTTTGAGACATGTCTATGTACTATCCTATATTCCATAGTGGAAGGTGTTGAGAGGGAAAACTTAAAAAGACATGAATGAAATCTGACAGTTCATTTAGGCCATCATCCATGTCATTTACACAAATCCTTGATGAGTTTGTCTAATAAATAGAAAAAAAGTTACTAGTTAAATTTGAGTAACTTCTCCGTATTTTTAGAAAACACGTACCTTAATGAAACTATTTTCCTATGGTCTACTATAAGCCATATATTCATTTTGTACAACAGAGTTCTTCTACTAATAAATTATCCTTGCAAAACTATTTTCCTAGATATGCCAAAGAAGGAAGACATACAATCATACAACCATTCTACTGAGCCTACTGTCAGAGAACCTGATGTACTAGAGTTTTAAAATGTTCTTAGAGGTTCTTTATGGTCCCTCAAAGGATCTGTCAACTGAAGTTCTCTTTCAGTTTGGGGCCTAAATGTTCTAAGAGCAATATGAAAATTCCCTTTTGACCAAAAATAATGCAGAGGCAATGACCTAGACCTGAGGGGGTGGTTCATGTAATATAGCCAATCAAAAAATTGATATAGTGATACCATTACTTCCACTTAAGACATTTCTTATAGAATATCCTTTTTAACTGAGTTTAAATAATAAATTCATTCCTGTGTCATTTTTGTACAAACATGTGAGTACTTATGATAAAATCATCCAAATCATAAAGTTTTATTTTATGATATCAAACATATTAAGCAAAAAGACTGTCTTTCAATCACTTTATAAGCACATGACAGTTATTAGTAATTATGTGTATTATACAATGTCAGTAGTATAATATATATGTACATATAGTTTTATATAAAATGCTGAGAATGAATTAAAATATAAGCTTTAAATATCTTCTACTTACTAGGTCTGATTTGATTGTTTTAACACCTGTGAGGTGAGTAAAGTAGCATTAGTATGGAATATGCAAAAACATATTACAACTTTATATAACAATTATATAAACATTATTTACAGAGTGAAAAAAAAAAGCAAATCCTTCTGCTAAGGGCATACAAATAATTAAAGTACTCCATTCATAAATCTGGCACCTAAGGGAAAGCCATTCCGGTAGTTAATTTTATGACTTGCAAAGATGATATTTATTATCATTTTGTGTTTCGTTAACTTCAATAAGTTAAAATATGAATATGCTATCTGGTCACTAAACTGGAAAAGTAAAAATAAATACCATTCATATTTTTTTTTCATGCTAAGGAGAGAATGAAGTAGAAACACTAATGTCCTATGGAGAACTTTCAAAGCAGAAACCAAATTTGTGCTTAGTCACATGTACCACATTTAGGAAAGATCCTGCCTCATTATCTCCTGAAGTTCTTGGATTTTTACCTAGCCTGTCACAAAATGTATAATCCACAATCTTGACTCCTTGCCTTCTCATTCCTCAGCTAAACTTTAAAGAGTCAAAGAGGAATATAATGACTAAAATGTCTTGACTCAGGCCCAGTAGGTACACTCCACAGCCCTGACATCCCTTGAACCCTTGTCTCCCTTGGGAAGTTGGCTCTTTCCCAAAATTCATCCCTCTAATAGCTACAGGTCCACTGGGACCATAAAACTGATCACAGTCAATAGTAAGGCTCTTTGAGAATGGTGGCCCCTGAGTTGGGCAATGTACAACTCTGGGCCTTGGTCCTGCCCCCATACACTAGTACTGTTTGGAAACTGGCCTCACAGAAGTTGATTTTACATTGATGGAATCCTCATAATATTCAGCTTTTTCCCCTTTCGGTGGAAAAGAAATTTTAAGAAATTTCATAAAATTTCCTAAGAGAAAAATATGGTGAATTAGATATACAAAATAAAAACACTTATTATAGTCATAGCATGGATGCATCAAAAATTAAGAAGTTCATCCTCATCTCCTACCCTCAACCTCTATACACCAAGGGAAATGTGGTTTGTATTTCAATGAAACAGCATTGGAGATGCAGGTAGCGGGGAAGCGTGGCACCTGCTGCTGTCAGCCCCTCACTGGTATTTTGATCTAACCTCTCCTTCACCCTCCAAATTCAGTCAGCTTCCTAATCCTGTTCACTCCAACTATAATTATCTTAATTTTTCACTCTTAAAATAACTGTCTTTTAAAATGCTCTCACCATTCCTTGGGAAGTATTTCAATCTAGCTTTAGCATCCTGAGTTCAAATTTTACTCTGTTACCTAAAAAGACATGTAAACTTGAGTTATTTTAGTTTTCTAAGTGTTAGACGACTTAATTTGAAAACATACATAACCACAACCACAGTACCTATCTCACTGGGTACACATTGTGAATATTTGATGATATGAGAAGAAAAGTTAGCACAATACATAAAACTTAGTAAAATTTTAATCAACTTATACTAAAAATCCATTTGGACTAGATTCTTCTAATTGAAACACATATACATGTACACCCTCTCAGTTGGTATTTGCATTAGAAATGCAAACTTTTAGATATAAGCAAAATATCCAATAGTGGAAAATGGTTAAATAAATTATGAAACATCCATAGTATGGTGTGTCATTTAGCCATTAATAATAATGAAAATCAATCCTTTCTTAATACAGATATGACCACAAGATATTGATTTTAAAAAGGTGGATTGCTAAAGAGCATATAATTGGCTAACAGAGCTCCTTTTCCATCTATCTTCTGATATGCACAAACTGTTTGGCCCCATAAATCTCAGACATATAAACACAGTCTCACAGCATGAAATACGAAATATTTCCTTGGCACTATCATTTCATCTCCTGCACTTCTTTTATTACAAACATCCACATTCTTCTCCTTTGCCTTCTGCCATGTGTTAGGTTTATCTTCTACACCTAACACTCCAGTGCAACTGTTTCAATTGAAAAAATTTAAGGCATCTCTTCAGTATTTACCCTATTAAAGATTTATCTTCAGCTACCTTGACATTATTAATATTTCTTCTCCTAACAAAATCAAATTCTGTGGTGTCCTATTCCTTCTTGTCTTCTCTTTTCTCTTTGCATTTTAAGTGACAACTTGCCCCCACATGCTCCTTAACCCTCTCTTTGCTCTACATCAGTTCCATGGGTTTTCAATCCATTCCTTGATTTGAACTGCCCTTTATTTCAACACCAGTGATTAGTATTTCCAAGCCCTATTTTCAGCCCTAGCTTCAACACTGCTTCAGAGGATCAGACCCAGGATTACAACTGCTCACCTCATATCAACTTGGCTATTTAAGAAAATATCCCTTTAAATTTCTCTCAGGCAAGAGGATCAGGATAGCTAGCTACCAATCTAGAGAACCTGTGACCATCATGAATCCTTCCATTTCCTAGTCTGTCCCCTCTATTTAATGACCTTGTGCCAATGATCCTATCTCAGTTTCATAATACTGCCCCATTCACAGAACTCTACCTTGGAGAAGATCTTCACCTTCTTTCTTGAAATGTTGTAACAATTTCCTAAACGGTCTCTTTATATCAGGCTCTCATAACTCAAAAGACTTCCTAGACACTGTATTTTGATAACTCCAGAAATAAACCAAATCCTTCCTTGTCACTTCCCACATAAAAGTCGTCTCCATTGGCTCATCACTAGTTAGAGAATCAAGTCCTCACCTCCTGGGTTGGCTCCCTAGGCCTGTCACACATGGTTCATGTAATTTCTCCACCTTCATGGCTTATGTGCTTCCTGAACACGTGGAACAGCCATCATATCAAACACACAAACAGTCCCCCAACAAGATCTATTTCTTGCTCCCTTGCCTTTGTGTTTGATACTCTCTTTGATTCGAATATTCTTCTATTTTATTCACCTAATAAACTCCTATTCATCCATCAACAACTTTGAGATGTCATTTTTTAACATTTCATGGCCAATTCTAGAGTCTTTGCTCTCTCCAAGCCCTATCATACTTGACCAGTTTAACGTTGTTCACTCCTGGTTCCTGTTTCCTCAAATGAATGCAAGGTAGTTAAAGATGGCAGCCTCATACAATGAACACTGTGTTCTTACTAAGTATCTGAAATTTTGGAAGGAGGGTAAGTGACATAAACTGTGAGAGCAGAAACCATACCTCCACCTTGTTGAGAACACAGCTTTTATAAAGTATTTGCAAGAGAAGAAAGGGTCGGAAAGAGAAAAGAAATGAAGAATTTATCCCAAGATGCCAGGAATTAATCAGACTCTACCGTAGACCCTCTTGAAACGAGATGTAGAAATCATCTTAACCTTGCAGAACCTTGAGATATTGTTGAAGATGCCATAGACATGGAATCTACAGGCTCAAGGATTTCCCTGATAATTAGGCAAAGCAACTAATTACATAACATAAAGGATGCTCTTCCTGATAATACTACCTCCCAACCCCATCTTGCCCACAATATTTTTACTTAAGAGAATAAAATAGTATAGTTCCATACAGATTTTGTAGTTCTTCTACTCCATTACCATTAATATTAAAAATCAAATGATAAGAAAAGTACTAGTCTCTATGGAAATTTCAAGATTATTGCTTGAATTTCTTGTCAGCATATCTATGAAACCACTTACATTTTAAAGTCAACAGCTTTGAACATACCCCACATGTGTATTTGGGTGTGATTTCTTTTTTCTTCTTCAGTTGTACACCACCTACCACCACCACCCCACCCTCTCTCCTTCTTTCTTTACTCTGAAGTCAAACTGAAACCACCTGTTTTTTTTTTTAATGAGGTCTTCAAATATATAGAATAGGCATTAATGTCCTTTTAAGTTATGTGTGTTCCAAACTAAACTTCCCCAGGTTCTTTGTTATTCTTCATGTAACATGATTTCTAGTTCACTTGCTAGACTGGTTATTTTCTTCCAAATGACATCCAGAGGTCTAGACTTCTCTTAAAATGTAGTGTCTGAATAGAGTGTGGCCACTCAGTGTGGAGAAGAGCAGGCAGCCTCCTATTAGATCCTCTCTCTCAAAGAAGCTTAATGTTGAATGGGCACTTGAGAGAGAGCCAATCTATATTTTTATGCTGAGTTATATTTGATTCAAACTCTAAAGTTCTATATTAGTTTTTAATTTTTGCAATTCCTAAGTCACTCTCCCATAGGATTTTGGAATCTTGATTTCCAGAATAAAATTAGAAGAAAATGATCATCTAGGGCCATTCTTTGAACCGTTTTTTTTTTCATTGATTCATTCTTAAGCACTGATTGCTTAAGAGTATAAACAGAAGTAATCCTGAATAACATCACAATCCAACAATATATGTCAGGGCTCACACAAAACTTATAATGGAGATTCTGAACAAAGTATATACAGGAAAGAAGGATATAAAAATTTTAAAATCTGGGGCTGGGGACGTGGCTCAAGCGGTAGCGCGCTCGCCTGGCATGCACGGGGTGCTGGGTTCGAATCTCAGCAACACATAAAAATAAAATAAAGATGTTGTGTCCACTGAAAACTAAAATAAATAAATAAATATTTAAAAAATTCTCTCTCTCTCTTTTAAAAAAAAAATCTGGAAAGAAATATAATCCTTTCTGTACCCTTAGCCCTTATTAGTGAATCCTGGGTTACTGCCAAGGTAACTTGAAACTGTATGTACACAATGGAATAGCATCTCTTAAAGTGGGTTTGAAGAAATATTAGTTCCGAGATATTAACATGTATTAATGGAAAAAATGAGAAATACAGAATAAATGAAGACAGAATTCTCAAGTCCTCATGTTTCCAAATGTGAATTTTAAGTTCCCAGATCTTAACAACATTAAAATTATCTCAGAAGGTTATTGAAAATGATAAATTCCTAGCCCTGAATCCTATATCTCTGATTCAGTAGACCCAGGTTGAGGTCCATGAACACACCCTTTCAGCAAGGGTCCAGTGATTCTGAAACTTCCAGCAAAAGAACTGCTCTGAAAAAATCCTGGGATTGAACCATGAATTACCTTACTTTTTCAGGGAGAACTAGGAGGAGGTTTGTAGTATACATAATTTAGGGAATAATGTGCTAGATTCTATACTACTTTTGAATTTCTAGAAAATGAAAGCACCATTGAGGTAATTTTTTAACTCCAGATAGACAGGAATCTGGAATTTACTTTTATTTTGCCACAAAGTTTATCGAAGAAAAATGTAACCTTTTAAAAAACATAGCAACTTGCCTAAATATCCCAAACATGTCTGCTTCTCAAGTTCCAGGTAAAAATATCTTTCACAATTAAAAGAAAATTTGGTCATGGCAACATTTATCCTGGAAGCAAGAATAATGTAGAATAATTGCCCATGTATGAACGCAAAAGTATTGAATAGATGGCTTAGTGTTAAGAAAAAATTTTTGAATAAGTGAGATGTTGAGCTGGGAATGAGTCTCCTCTAGGGTTAAATAACTATAAGTATTTAAGTAACCTACATATTTATTTGTTAGGAAGTTCACTGGGGAAAAAATCAATTATTACTAGTCTTCTTTACTTAAAAATAGATTTCAAAAAATGTCACCCTAAGAAATTTTCTAATTTGGAGAGACAAACATTAATATTAGAAGCACTTAACAAATACAAACTCAAGCAAGGAACTGAAGTTTGGCAACACATAAAAATGTCACAGTACTTTTACAACAAAACTTTGCTCTTCGAAAACAATATATAGCTCCAAAGACACACACATATATCCACTTACAAACACAATATACGCACAATCACTCTGAGAACAGCCAGTTAACTATACATTGCACATTGACTAAATAGAGCAACCCATCTAAATGATTACAGCACAAGTAATACTTGCCCTCCCTTTCTCATTAATATTCTCTCAATGGATGACTTTCTAAAAAGGAGAAAAAAAATTTATAAGAATTTCAGAGTTCCAAGATAAAATAACAACAAATACATATTTGAAATTTCAAAAATTTACCAAAATATAAAAGTCAATCTATGATTATTATTATTTTTTTGTAAAATATAAGCAAGCTTCTTTTTCTTTTACAGGTACCTGCAAAATGTGACTTCCCAAATGTGCTTCAAATACTTCAATAGCTAGTGCGCTGGGGCTTCTCCTTCGTTGTGCACCTATAACTTAAAAAAAAAAAAAAGAAAGAAAGAAAAAAAAGAAAAGGAAAAAAAGAAAGAAAAGGAAGAAAATAATTAAGTTGGAGCTCTGATTTCATGCCTGCAGCTTAATTTCTTTCCAATTGCATCACCATCTAGTTACAATATCAATGACATCTGAAAGAAACACTACCTACTATTAACTTTGGTTCGAGTTGTTTGGACTTATGCTTAGGTTGAATAGCAACATCTAGAGACAAAAAATAAAAATAAAAATAAATAATTTTCTTTTGTATTGTTTTTCTGACACTGGTGTAAAAACATATGAATGTTCATATTCCTTTAAAATAAAGGTATTAATATTTTTTAAACACCTTTTGACTGCCCCTCCATACATAAACATTTTGTGTCCTCTGGGCTAGAAATACCAAATAGGGCATTCCTTGTATTTTCTAATGAAATGACTTTATCACAATTTGATACGAACAAAATATCAGATAAGAGATTATCAAGAATGACATTTTGAACTAGGACTAAGATGAGTGAAATTCATATTTACCAAATGTTTACGTGTAACTGTTCTACAGGGTTGATGAGCAGTTCATCTGGACCCCTGACTAGCAGTTCCCAAATACTACTGTTCTAATATTAGCATGGGGTGGGCCCTCTTCAAGACATGGCCCACAAACTTTACACGAAGGCACCTGCCACTTCAGGAGGCCCCACAGTCTTAAACAAAAGTGGGCCTAAAGAATTCTATTTGTGGAATTCATAATTGCAGGTCCTCCTTTTCCATTTTTTTTTTAAGCATGGGTTGACAATGTGCTTTTAAACCTCTTTTACTAGATAGATTTTTTCTTTCTTTTTTTTGGAGGGGGCGTTGTTTATTTACTTTTGTGGCTGTTTATTGTTCTTAAGCATCATAAAAATCTGAAACTCTGCTCTCAGTTATAAAAGGAAATGTTCAGATCTATATGTCCAACAAGTAAATTCTTTGTGTCCTGCTTTTCTTGAAAACTTTATCATAAACCTCTGCTTCTTTGAGCCTAGATACCATTAATTGAAAATAGAAATCAAAATCCCCTGCTTTCTTATGGTTAAAAACACTTTCAGCTAGTTAACAAGAAAATTCCAGCAAAATGCTGCTGGGAGAATCCTGTTTCATTTCAGTTACTAAGTCAGTCGGTCGTATCCGTAGCTTAGTAGGGATTATGCTATAAATGCACTTACGATTATTGTGCTGTGCAAAAGTAGGGAGTTTACCCCTGCAATTGAGAGTCAGTGTTTGCAATGTCTGAAAAGCACTTTGAAAATAGCATGAGTGTTAAGTATCATTATTAATGGCAAGAGAAAAATAAAAGGGATATTTTTTCAATGGGAAAATTTATAAAATATAATTGAAGAGTGATTATTATTAAAAAAAATTTCCAGCTGGAAGGGATCTGGGAGATTTCTTCTCTAACATCCTCATTAGCCTCAGGAGCAAAACATACAACTAATAATTTTAAAACAGAAAAAAAATCAGTTTTTCATCCTGAAATTAATCTTTATTGTAAGTATGGACCTAGGATTTAAAAATTTTTAATATTCAGATATATTTAAGACAGCACTACCGTGTGTGTGTGTGTGTGTGTGTGTGTGTGTGTGTGTGTGCATGCGTTTCTGATTAATTTTCTATTCTAACATGCACATTACTCCCTTCAAAACTCCTTTGGCATTTTTGATAATGCAGCTGTCTTGCTGAATACTGTTTTCAGTTTCTAGAGTGTTAATTGCACATTATGGTAGCTTGGTGTGAATGATCCCACATGAATAAAATCTGCAGCCTTTTTTTTTTTTTTAAAGATTATGGGGGTGGGTGGCTTTGGGGAGGGAGAAGAGGGGAGTTGAAAAATTTCTAAAGTGTCCACTTTCTTTCAGAGGCAGTAATTAGGATTCAGAAAGATCCTTATTAATAGTTCATAATTTGGGGGGCACTTCAAGGCTTTCAATTACAAAGTTCAAAATAAACCCTTGCACCTCATTAAAAAAGAATAGACTAACTTTACAGAATATGAACTGTTCTATGAAGAACTGGATTAAGAGGGGGCCAAGAAAGCAAGGGCCACTAACATACAGGGGACCCTAAAACCTCAGGAAATGTAAAGAAGCATTATTTGTTAGAAGGCCCATGAGGAAAGCTCCAGTAATAACAGATGGCAACTAAAACGCTTTCTAGAAGCCCAGAAACAGTTGTCTTGAATAACAGGCAGGGGTTATTCAAGCCTGGCTATCTTTGGCCTTTCTTTTCCTGCCTTTCCCCTGTTAGGCTGTTTAGGCTGCTCTCTAAATAAATGTCTTCATCAGGTCGTAGGTTCATGAGTCCTACCTGCACAGTTATTCTTTGTTCTTCAAATCCTCCAGAAACCTGAGAGTGCATCCTCATACATGCTAGCACAATATACAAGTATCTTGTAAGTAGTTTCATGCTATTCTATTCAATGGCATTTTTATGGCACTGGAACTTCTCTTGATTTATATGTTTTGCACTTAGGCAGGTGATGTGGGTCTGTAATGACACTTCCTAATTTTACAACCAACATAAATATGTTAAACAGGGGCCCATTATGCCCCTGGTAGAAGCCCTGCTTTAAAACTCTAGCATTATTGGTAACTGAATAGATGTTAAATACAGACTTCTTATCTTGCACTTATTCTATCACATTTGGCATTTTGAGAATTGAGACACTGACAATTCAGGAATACTGTGAACATAGTTATTTTGTTTTTTTTGTTAATCTCATTGTGTTTATAGAGTATCATTAATGCTCAAAGAAGGACTAAAAAGCATTTCCTCAATGAGGTCCATCATCTTCACAAAAATAACATGGCTTATGAATTGCTCTCAGATTTCTCTATTTTAGAAGTTGACATTTTCTAAACCCCCACTCCCTTCTTCCCCCCATAACATCATCACCATTATTATTATCATCATCATCATCATCATCAATTTTGGTACTGTGGATGTTGAAACCAGGGACTCTTTTTCACTGAATTACATTGACCAGTTCATTTTATATTTTATTTTGAAACAAGGTCCTACTAAGTTGCTGAGGCTGGCCTTGAACTTGTGGTCCTTCTGCTTCAGCCTCATGAATCACTGATATTACAGGCTTCCACCACCATGCCAGGCTCAAGTTATACTCATTATTGCTGAACAGTAAGAGTTTCATCTGACATATTTCATTTGTTTCTTCAACTAAAAGCTAATCTTTTGAAATTTAAAGAACACTAAACCAAACACATACATCTACACATACATGTGTGCATGTGCACACACACATGCACATTGATAAATAAATGGAATGAGCGATCCCTCGTCTATGAAGATTATGTCACTAACTCTAGACAGTGAGGCATGAAAGCTGTATACTTTGAAGATCTTATAGAGATTGTCACAAGAAAAAAAATAAAACCATAATAATATAACTTAAAAATCTTTTAAGATTTTCTGAGTGCCAATCTGATGTTAAAAAATCTCTTAGCTACTTACCGTAAAGTAACTAGTGTTATAAAACCCAATAAATAGTCCAACAGAAAAAGCCATTTAAAACAAAAGTAGATACACTTTGTTACCGTCATTAACAAGTACCACAATCCTACTTTCTCATGTTTTAGAAGAGTTGAAAACAAAACAGCGGAGATTTTAAGAGACTTTAAATGGAAGAAATATATAGGGAGAAGTATTATTTTTTAAATTTAAAAAAAATCAGCTAAGCAAATCCTGACCTGACCATCTCTTTCAGAAACCCCCAAATGATCTGATGAAATTATAGGACCATGCATGTGGTCTTATTCTCATTAAAAAATAGAAGACACATAAGGAAACCAGAGTCTAAAACACATGTCTGAAAAAATTAGTTTTACCCCCACCTACCAATGTCAATTGTAAATTAGTAAATTGTAAATTACCCCCCACACACACACCTAAAAAAATGTCCCAATCTGGATTCTTCGGCATAATCTCACACGGTGGTCTTTGTGAGTTAATTCTATGCAATAAAAGACAATCCTCTTTCAGAAATCTACCACACACGCCCAGTCATATTCCTGGCCAGGGCTCCTCACCTCCAGGGATGCACACCCCTGAGGAAGGCTGAGGATTAGCACTCCGTGGGAGTTTGACCTATTCAACCAAAAGGTCAACTTGCCATAGAAGAACCCATTACAAAACAGAAAGAGGACAGCTCAGTGGACACACATAATGAAAAGGGGGAAAGTCATGGCCCTCCTTGCCTTGTGCCTTGCCTTGCCCTTTTCCTTTGTAGCCCTCCCCACATCATCCCTGGCCAGCACAGTTGAGGGCACAGGCGGGGAACTACAGCTAGACTTGCTACGGAAGGAATCCCCTTGAAAGAGGTATTCCAAAGTGAAGACATCGTGCGGCACGGGTGCCATAGCTTGTTTTACTAGGAAAAAGTCATCATCAGCAGGTAGGAAAGATTGTGTTAGAGGTGCCTTCTCACCCCCTCTCCCAAAGCTGTGGGGAACAATATAGAATCCTAGGAGACTGCAGCCTGTAAGTTCTACAGGTCGTATCAGTATCTTAAGAATGGAATCATTCAGCCAGTAAAAAGGCAAGATTCATGCCAGGTCACCTCTCCTGGCTGCCTTCTGACTTTCATCCAAGGAACAAGCAAGGATCTTTTCCCACACTGAAGAAGGGAGGCCCGAAGTACGTGCTTAATGGAATCCACAGGCATCACTCCCTGGGCTTCAGCATTTGGCTGAGCAAAGTCAGGGTCTGCTAAAGAATGGAGTACAGAATGCTTAATGAGTCTTTCCCTGGCTACCAAGGAAAAGAAAAGGGATTTCCCTTCAAGAATCTCAATTAGCCTTCCTCACTATGGGGCAAGGAAGCCAGGGAGGATTTTCACCAGAACTACGGAAATTTATGGTGTGTGTGTGTGTGTGTGTGTGTGTGCGTGTGTGTGTGTGTGTGTGTGTACGCATTTCCCTATCAAAATGAAAACTGCTATGTTTGCATGTACCCTGGGATTAAATCTTCACAATCACTCTGGACCTCAGTGTTCTGCCTACAGTTACAAATTGCATCTGCTAACGGGAAACTCCTCTTTGTTTGTGTACGACTTTGACATGGGGAATTTCAGGTTTGGAGAAGAGACACTGAAACAATGCTGGGTACCAGCTTGACCCGTATGACAATATTATAATTAAAATTGCTGCTGAAAGCACAGAGTACTATTGAAAGCATGTGGAGTTTTCATGCAGTGCATCATCTAAGTATCTGTGAACAAACAATAACAAGGCTTTTTCAATGCACTTTCACCAAGATTAGTATTTGCCATTTAAAGTGCAGGATAACTGATGACCAGGAAAGAGAAATAGGGAAGAGCATTGTTAATCAGGCATATGAGGACCAGACTAAAAATAGAAGAAAAAAAATTCCTATATTCAGGAGTAATACACTTTGGGTTTATTTATAAGTTTATATTTAGAGAAATTTTTTAAATTAAAAAACTCATTCATAATTCATATCCCCAAAATTATTAATATATTTTGTAGTACAACTAATTTAGACAAAAGAGGTATTCATTCCAAGAACAGAATTGAAACTTTATGCCGATTCAAAAATTTTTAATGTAACACATTTAAATTTTCTCCACAATTTAAGTCTGGATGGAATGCATTAGGGAAAAGAATTAGGGATGATAGTTTTAATACATACAAATGAATTGCTGAATTTGGAAAAAGAAGCCATGTCTGCTGTTCTCTAAGAAGCATATGTGTATTGCTTCAACTACTAAAGAACTAAGGGGACATATGCATTGCTGATAGGTCTATTTAGTGAAGGGAGTGCTTTATGCTTTTCATGTTCTTAAGCATTAAGTAGAATTAAATGATCTTTGAAAACTTGTCTTTACAATTTTCCACCAAAATGGTATAGTCTTTAAATGTTAAACAGCACCCAAACACCACCATAATAAGTCTTGAGGACGTTTTCATGTATTTGATCAGCAACAAATTACAGGCACTTCTTTTTCGTACAAAGTTTGCATTTTAAAGATTGTTTTGCCCACCTCACCTTCTTTTTCCATTGAATAAAATGAGATATTTCTCCATCTGTAGCTGGCAAAAGAAGAAAATGGCCTTTCTCCAACAATCTGGTAGTTACTATAGGAACTACTGTATGGCTCTCATATGGGCTACTTATAGGGTGATTAACATTCTTCACAGGAGAACCCACACTTCCCCCTTGACAATGGAATTTTTAAGGCAGTGTATTAAGCTGCCATTTGGAGTGACAGCATCTGAGGGCATGAGGAAGCCCTGACAGTCAGTGTCTCTGAGGACAAAACCTCAGGAAAATGCAGGCATGGTCCAGAGCCAGGATGAGGCTCAGGGGGTAGGTATGTAAGGGAAACCCTCAAGAGATGCAAGGGGGAAAGCCTTGATAGACAAGGACATGCATACATTCCTCCAGACTCCAAAAATAATCGTTACAAATCCAAAGAAGGCTTTTTTTAAAAAAATGGTTATTACTCAACTGTTCCAATTTTACTTTCTTAATTTAAGAAGGCACTTTTTAAAGGAATTTAGTCTTTCACCTAAAAGACATCCAAGGCTTTTCTGAGTATATTTATTGGCTTCATCAATTTGATGTCACAAGGATTGCTTTCAAATGCAAAGATTAGTTAACTGTTTAATTCTCTTTGCACAGTAGTTTGCTTGAGAATTTGCTCTTTTTCTTCACAAAATAAATAAAGGATTAAAAAAAAAGATCAGTCATGACAAAAATCAGTTCCTGTCTGTGGATTCCCAGCAGAGATATGAGATATGCTGGTTTGCATTCCCTGCCCCTCAATCTGGAGAAGTTTCAAGAGTGAGACACTTATAAAGTGACTTTGGAATATAGGACAGGATGTCTATGAGTGGTACAGTCTTGAATGTTATCTAACATGAACTCAGCAAGACAACGTGAACTAATTTATTCTGACTCAGGGCTACAACAGCAAAGACATGTTGGCCTCACTGTGAGGCAGGCACTCTACTGGGTTCCCAGGACACGATGATGACTGAGACACAGTCCACTGAGCCCCACAGTCCAATGTATTGAAAGAGTCCTGTGGGTCATGCAGAGCGGGACTCACAGATACTTGTCCAGGCCCCAAGTATGAATGTATTCCTGACACAAGAAGGTTGCTCCTTTTGCTGTTGTTTAAATTCCTCTTCTTCCCATGAGCACATTCCACTACAAACCATCTACTCTGGGGATGTCAGGCAGGAACACCATATGTCTCTCAGGAACTAAGCCATAATTCATGGAAACATTCCAAGCCCTCTCTGACCACAGCTTTCTAAGAGAAAAACATCAGAGGACACATCAAGTTTGGTATTTGAATGTGGCACTAACTTTGCAAAGTTTAACACTTGTCCTTTAATTGGGAGAAATCAGCTTCCCTGTGAATATACCTAAAACTTTTGTGAGTAGTATAAAGTTTTAATCTGGGGTAGATTTCCCCTCAAGGGGAACCTATTATACTTTCACTTTCCAAAGTGTCTTAAAAGTCTTTACAGCAAGTGCCGCTTTCTGACTGCCATGCTGTCTGACCTCAGGGGCACTCTGACAGGTGGCAGCATGATCCTGCCTAGTAGGAAGGAGTGGACAATACCAGTAAGTCTATGCAGTGTCAGTCAAGTGCACTTACTGGTAAAAGGAAGAGGTCTACATCTGTTAACTTGACTTTTTTTTTTTCAGTCTGGTTCCCAAAGCTTCTTGTTATGACATTTACACCATCTGCTACAAATACTGAGGTAAGTCAGGCACAACCTTATTACTTCCAGCCTAATGCTCCATCCACCCTCTGGGCTTTCCTAGGCCACTGATACGACAGGGAACTAGGAAACATTGGATCTGCAGGAAGCAGCTTGTGTTTCTGTGGGAGAAAGAAGGCAATGTTTCTTGTCCTCTTCCCCCTCCTGCTCATCATTCATATGTTCAGTCATCCTCCCCACCCCCACCCCCCATCCTGCCTTTTCTTTCTAGCTTTTGGGCCACATCAATGCTTGGCAGCATGGTTGGTAACTTTCTGCCAAAGGAACAGTTAACAGAAATAGTTTGTGGAGCAGTAGGAGGGGATAGCTCAAAGGACACAAGACTGTGTTTATGACAGTACCTACTATAGAAGTCACTCTGAACCATTTCCAAAGCTCAGCTATCTTGGGTTGTGGTATCACATGTATTCATCCAAAATTTAGTGAAGGCTTATAATATGAAATATATTAACCCCACTAAGGTGCTAGAATTATAAGCCAGGCTCCTATCTCCATTTCTAAATATGTTGGCAGAAGAAAACTATAAGTATTCATGTAAAAATATTTGTTGAGCCTCTAGTCTGTGCCAGGCACTATGTCAGAGGCTATAAAAGGAGAAGGCACCACCCTGACCCTCCAGATGATCAAAATCTAGCTGGGAGACTGACACATCAACAAACAAATCAAATGCAAAAAATGGGCTTCTCATCTCAGGATAGGGGCAGGGAGCAGTAGAGTCAGGAAAGGCCCCAGAGTAGGATACTGCTGGAAGTGGGGTATGGAGAATGAGGTCACAGGCTCAATCAACTATGATGGTCAGGACCCTGAGAAACACTGGTCAAATACAAAGGCAAGGACAAGGGTACATTCAACAGCGCTATGTATGCAAGGTTCCAGACTCGTCATTGTCCATTCCAACTTACTTTTCCTTAGGCTGCAACATGAATGGATGATCACACCACCAGACACTAGGGCTGGGACCCCCTTTACACTCACCTTCTAAGAGCTCAGCTATGCAGCCAAATAGTCACATCACTATACCCAATGCCCACTTGTTGCTATTTGAAAACCCTAACTTTACAAGTCTACCTCTCTCTCTACTTAAACACCACTGCTTACATCAAAGCTCCTAAGAGCACACTCACATCACAGCATCCAACTTGGGTCTATGTAAGGCAACTGAGTCACCAAACAGATTGTTATATCACTTAGGAGCTCTTGGTGGGACTATAATGATTCAGGTCTTTATTGTAGGATATCTGATTCATTTCCAGGATGCTGCTTGTCCTCTCTGCTTAGAATGGGAGCTCAGTGGGGAGGCTCCTATTATCGGGAGGTAGTTTGCAGAGAATAAAGAATTTGTGTTCTGGAGCCAGGAAGACTTAAGTTTAAATCCTCTGTTTATCCCTAATTGGATGGATGGTGTTGAAAAAATTAGGTTCCATGAGCCTCAACTTCTCATTTTGTCAAAAAGAATGCTTCAGTGCTTCATAGAGCAGGTCCGAGGATTCATGACGTGCCTGGACCCACTTTTAATTTTCCTCTTGGAATTTCACTTGCATAGTGTCAATCCTACTAGCTATCACCTTTACAAGCCAGAGGAGTTGTTCTGTGCATTTCTGAAATCTTAGCAGTTATAACAGGGCCCAGAACATAGAAGGCAAATGAACCCTGCAGTGCCTGGTGCCTAGCCCACCAGAGGTGCTCAGCACACCAACTCTCTGCATTTGGTCATGAAAAGTAGAGCCTGGGCTGAAGATGACTTCTCAATAGCTATCTTGATCTCAATTTTAACAGGAATCTTGGAACCTTTTTCCCTGCATGTTGTCACCAGCTTGAGCCTTTTCTAGGGCAGGAGATCAAATCTATACTGACACCACAAACCCTGAGAGCCAACTGCAATCAGGGTCTCCAACCAGTGCAAACATTTCACACACACTTGGGCAAAGAGCCAGCAATTCATTGAGTGTCAGCAACTGTCCACTGAATTTCCTTTTGAAGGATTCACTCATGCCCTATTCCAGCAGTAATTGGCATTCATTTTAAGATGCTGAATGCCTCAGACATAACTTGATTAGGTAAACGTACACAGTCACCACCACTGGAAACCAAAATCAGCTCTTAAAACCCTACCATCTTCCCTCTGATTTCGTATAAACAAAGCCTGCATGATTATCAATGGTAACTGAGGGGGAGCTAGGTCTTGCTTGTGTTAGCCGAACAAAGTCTGTGTCATCAGTGCTGTCTGTCCCTTGGGGACTTGGAGAGAGTATTATTTAGGCCAAGTGAGGAAATAAATAAGAATGATGAGCAGTATTTGGAGTGCACAGATTAGTCAACAGGCTTATGAAACTGTCAGACTTGGAATCCAGACAAGACACATCATATACTTGTGCCCTCATCATGGACATGAAGCATATTTAGGAAAGAAAACTTAACTTTAAGGACCTGCAATTTAGATACAAGGATGAGCTTGAGCCCTTTGCTATCAGAGATTCTTAACATGTTTCTTTCTTTGGATAATAGAGTTGTTTAAGCAAACTCTTTTCCTAAGACAACATTCAAACATAAAACCTTGCATATACAATTACAGAAAATTCCAGAGAAATCCACCCACAGACCCCAGGTCAAGAACTCTTATTTCAGATAAGAACCAAACATCCACATAAACCCTGTACCATCAGTGGGACTGAACAACTGATTCACTGAATGAATGAGTAAGTAATCAAATGAATACTCAAATGAATGAATGCAAGGAGATTCAGTCAAGAGAGAATGCACAGCTCAAGCAGACACTTGTATTCTGTGTGGAGACTGTGAGACTGAAAGAAGCAGCCAGTTAGTGGGTTTATTCACAAAATTGCCTTGTGGAATTATACACTGCTCCTCCCCTTCTAAATGCAGACGGAGGGAGGAAAGGAAAAAGAGATAATGAAGGTTTGCAAATGAAGTGGGTACAACTGTGCAATCAATCAACATTTTCTGAAAAAGAATCTGCATCACTTGCCAAAAATCTGAACTGAATAACTGAACTAGAATTCTGATGAGAACGGACTTTGCCACTAGCCAGTCATTTTTATTCATCTTCCAGCTGTCTTGCTTCTCTTTTGCAAAAAGCCATGGGTCTCCTCAGTGTGGCGGGTTCAAGCATGGGAATTTCTTTAACAATGGTCAAAGACATCCCCCCCATTTATTCTTTCAATTTTATTCTTTCAATAAGCCTTTACTGTTTACTCTGCGACAGGTACTATGTTAGTAGGAAAGGATATAATTCAATCATTTACCAGAATATTCATTGAGGGCCTACTAAGTGCCAGGGAATAGGCCATCAGAGAGTGTGCACAACCCTGCATAGAGCTGACATTCTAGTGGGGGAGTCAGACTCTGACTATAATCACAATACATGCAGTTCTCTATATAAGAAGTAAAGAAAAATAAAGGGGCAAAAGGAAATAAGAGGCAGCGATTTCTATATAGGATGGGAAGATCAGGAAGGCCTCTCAGAGGATATAACATTAGAGACATGAATTAAAGTGAAAGTGGAGTGTGATGTCCTGGTGAGAAGAAGAGCAAGAGGGAAAAAGCTTATGAGGTGCAAATACTGATAAGGAATCAACAACAACCATTGAGAAACTTAGAGACTCTGGAGAAAGAAATAAAAGCAGTAATAAAGTAATGGTTGACTTGGGGTATCCCAGGAAAGGAGCATTAGACTCTAATGAAATTTAAAAATGTAAGAGGAGATTTTTAAATTTTTAAATACATGGGCTAGAAATAAGTATAAATTTCCAGGCAAATAAGCCATGGATGGGGTGAGGGAGGCGGTGAGGGAGCTGAGATAGAAAGAAGATGATATGTGATGATTCAAAGTGAGCAAGATGTGGGAGATTCACGAGTAGAGGAAGATAGCAGAAGATATCTGTAGGCCCAGTTGCAGATGGCTATACAAACACTGCCAAGGAGTTTACAGTCTACACACAGCACATGGGGATCCACTTGAAAACTTTGAGCAGGGAGAGGTGAAATCCCACGTATATTATATCATGGTAGTGGTGCAGAGGGACGAAATGTGTTTGGAGGACAGTTGAAAACATGGCAAGGGCATAGTCTAGACAAGAAATTGACTCTGGTAAATGAGTTCATCCTGGAGAACAGTTGAATTCTGTAGGCATTTAGCAGGTACAACTGAGAGAGCTTTTTCCTTTGTTTGACTGAAAAACAAAGGAAAAAAGAGAGTCAAGTACAAATTCCAAGCATCTAGGTTAGCAAGCAGTATGGATGGTTCCACTGTTCTCCATGATACAACATCAAGAGGGAAGGTGTTAAGGAGAAAATTGGGATGTTGAGCAGGGGTGTCATGACAGGTCCATTGAGGGGTCTAGTGGGCTTGAGGTTCAAGATTGAGTTTTTGGTTGAGATGGGGATTTCGCTGCAGGCCATTAGCATACAAATGGAAATAGAAGTCATGAGAAGGCAGAATGAAATGGGATGAGGGATGGGGGTCCAGTCTAGGGAACACCTGAACCTACTGGAAGGCAGAACAAGGAAAGGCACCAAAGAGCTTGAGAATGAAACTGCCAGAAAGACAGGAGGTGGACAAAGAGGCAGAGTGTTCTAGAAGATGGAAAAATCGAGCATCATAGAACAGAACCATCAACTCCATCAAACATCATGGGAGGGCACTGAAGCCTTAGGTGGGGGTGCTGCCATCAGTTGAGGAGTGAATGAGAGGTGAAAACATGAATAACAAATTTTAAATTCCTTTATAGAGACTGGAAGTTAAAAAAAAAGAGGAAAATATGGGATAAAAGCTGGGCAAGGACAGTAGTAGAAAAATAATGAGGATGAAGAGATTTGTTTGGTTTTGATTGTGTTTTTAAGTCACTTGGGGATGCTTATACTCTCAGAAGAAACAGTAAAAAGTCATGAGTCGAGGAGAGAGGCAAAACTCTCAAAAGAAGCTATAAACTTACCTGGAGTTTAGGTAAAGCTGAGACGTAAGCATCATGCTCTTCCTTTAAATTTCAATATTTCACTATACCCAGAATCTACAAAAATAATGCATGGTGGTTTGGCCAACCCAGCAGGGCTCTTAGCTTCAGAACAAGTTCTCCTTATTAGTGGTTAAACAACATAACAATCTGCAATCCATGTTCCTAAGAATGCTTCCATGGGGAAAGTCACCCGACCTATCTAAACTCAAGCCATTAATGCTCCCCTGAAACTTCTGGCCTGTCCACAGCTCACCCTGTGTTAACCAGTCTATTCCACGGGTTCCTGCAAGCAAGCTCACAATTTCAGAGCTGCCTCACTCTTTTGGTTTTTTCTGTTGTATAAATAGGGAACCATGTAGTTTTTCCAAAGACCATGGCTTCCACTGCTGCTGAGTTTCCTGCCAGTTTTCACAAAGACATGAAACTCCATAATATATATGGGTTCAGAAGGATGTTAAAATGCTGTAAAAAAATAAAAAGTCAAAGACCCTACTTTGGGCTGATGTGCTGACTCTTTCCCTTTCATTATGCTACCAATATGGTCCATCACCTCTCTCAACAACAAGAATGCTCCCCCCGTGATTATTTGGCCCCATGTCTCTCTTGCCATGCCAAAACTCTTTTTTTTTTCATATCTCTAGTAGTATACAAAATAATGTACGCCATTCGTGTCTTCATACATGTATTTGGGATAAGGATGTCCATCTCATTCCACCATCATTTCTAACCTCATGCCCCCTTCCTTTCCCTCCCACCCTTCTGCCCTATCTAGAGTTTTTTTTATTCTTCCCTTGCTCCCCCTCTCTACCCCACTATGAATCAGCCTCTCTTCTGTTTCTCTCCAAGACAGTTCACTTTGGCTTTTCAGAATCCAATGAGGACTACAAAGTCACTTTCATTTTCTTGGACTAATTTCACTTTTGTCCATTTGCAGCACTGCTACTACCTCATTTGTTTCTCCAGACTGCCACCCATATTGAAATGAAGTAAGATCTATAAATGTTCTTAGGTTTATTCACCTCAGGTACTACTTTCACTGTTCTAGAAAGAACTTCTTAGCATCAACCTAGATCTAGCTGTATTCTCGGGCAATATCCTTCAAAGAATCTTGAAAATTTTATTCATCATTGACTACAAGTAGTTAGGAGTACTGGAAAATGGGGAAGCAACTGTAATTTACTATGAAAAACACAGTTCTTAGAATTGGAAACCTTTATTTCTAATATCAGCACTGTCATACTGTCATATACTAGTTGGAGAACCCAGATAAGTAACACATCTGACATCAGGGTCTTAGTTTCCCCACTTTGTGTGGTAAGACAGTGATACCATGTCCAAAGTGTCAAGGCAAGGTTAAATGCCAATGTTTGTGACAATTTTCTAGCACATATCTAACAAAAGATAAGTAAATTGTAATTCAATTTGGATTTTAAGAAATAAAAATATGTGCTGATAAATGCTTTTAATGAGGATTAAAGAAAATCACCAGGATAGTGTTGCATAAATAGGACTTTGCCACTTCCTAGATTGTGTGTGACACTGGGAGGACCGAGCTAGCTCCCAATAAACACCTCTTTGCTGCTTAAAAAAAAAAAAAAAAAAGCTGGGGATGTGGCTCAAGCAGTAGCGCGCTCGCCTGGCATGCGTGTGGCCTGGATTCGATACTCAACACCACATACAAACAAAGATTGTGTGTGACACTGAGTCAGTCAGAAAAATCTCACACATGGTCACCACAAAGATAAACATATTACCTTTCACCTCAGCATGCTGTTGAAGGATTAAATGAGATAATATATGTGAGGTGCTAAGTACACTGTCCAACACGGAAGAGGTGTTTACTAAATGTGTCTTTCCCTTTCTTCAAAGATGTACATTCTAGGAATACTGGTAAATTAAAAAAGAAAAGCCTGCAGATTTCACAGAGGAAATCACATGTCATGCCCCCACTTACAAATGAAGATGGCTATTAGAGATAGAAAATCTTGGCATATATTAAAATCCTTAAGTGTAGCTGAATTTTGGTTCTACATTATGGATGTTGAAGCATACTAATCTCTCTGGAGAATAAAGGAAAAGTGGTATTCTGTGGTTGCTTTGGGTATATACATCCTTATGTGTGTGTGCATACATGTGTATGCATGCATGTATGTGTCTGCACACATAATTAAGAATTTGCATTTATAAACTCAACTTCTAAAAAATAGATGGTAGGTGCTGGGAAGCTTGATTAAATTACAACTACCTTATGCAGAGACACGTATGCTCAAGCTCTCCTACAAAAATGCTAGTGCCATCAAGGTTATCTTCCAATTTCTTATTTTTATTATTATTTTTATTTTATTTTTTGCCAATAAGGATACACAGGAAAATAAACCTGAGAGACCCACAGCATCCTGCCCCTCTGTATTTCAGTCCAGACTGGTCATCTCTAGGTTACTGTCATATCCATCTGGACAGCAGGTATGGTGCTGTGTGATTGCAGGTATTTGATTATTGACTAGTGAATATTTCCAAAGGGCAAAACTGACTGCTGACTGGCCCTGGGTAATCACATGCAGCAATCTTCTCTGTTTACACATGTAAGAGCTAAAAATAAAAGAAAACCGGTTTTGAATTTTTTAAAACTACATTTTGACCCGAGGCTTTTAACAAAGCCTCCATATATATCAGTCAAACAGAGAGCTTGGCAGGCTTGTATGGAGTCTATAAAGGGGGAATAAGGTTCATGAATTTCAAGCTTGGAGGGCTCTAATTACCTCATGCTCAAACTTTAACTACAAAACTCAGATAAATTGCTGCACTAAAACCATAGAGAATCCTCCACCTGCTTTCTGCCAGTGCCTCTAAAGCTCAGTGAGGCTGATCCCAGTGAGGTTTTTCAAATCAGTCCTAAGAGACGATGTTCTGGACCTGTCTCTAATGAGTATGTACGGATTACTTGGATGTTTTGGTAAAGCTACCCAGTAAATTAGTCCATCTGAAATTTTATTAGCCACAAAGCATTACAGCAGTCAGTCATATAGGCCAAAAATACTGGGGGAATTAAAGTCATTTTAAGCATCTATTAGTCAGGTATCAGGAATCTGTTTCAGGCCCTAGCTGGTGGTTGTAACATTAAACTAATTGGCTAATAGTTACAGCTGTCTCTTCAATGTTTTTGTTCTTAGAGGTGTGACCCCGTCTTGAACCAATTTATGTACACTCAGAGGGGGGTCCTATATTTATTCTACTTCCATGTATGATTGGGATTCAAAAAAGACAAAAAGTAGGGAGTACGGTAGGAAGTCTGTATATATAAACCACGGTGTGACAGAGCTAAGCCAGAGCTCATGTACCCATAGTCTTAAAGTTAGAATTTAGTAAATACTGGAAGAAGAAGGGAATGTAGAAAACAAACACTGCTTTCAAATATTCAATACATCCATACTGTATTCAAAGAGGCGAAATGTGGCTTTCCCTCTGCCTGGTCTAACACCCTCCATGGCTATTTATCTAGTAACAAACTTTTATAGATGTGAAATATTTTAAGAAGTCCTTTAGAAATGGCCTGAGGTAATTTCAAACTTAACAGACCCTGTCCCACCAGAGCTCATTACAGTGAATTTTATAACAAAGTACCCTCTACTTAATTTTCAGAGTCTAGCCAAGCGTACGAGAAATGCAGCTGCATTAAGTGCAATTAATGGTACAATAAAAGCAATGGAGGGCTGTTTAACACCCAAGAACCAGCAGTAAACACTGGCTTCATGCTCTCCAACAGTCAGTGATGTGTCAAAGGACCTGGGGTGTGAGATTTCTGTACCAAAGGTGGAAACGCCTCTCTCCTGCTGGAGAAAAATCTCCTGTCCTTCAACGATACCACCCAGAGACTGTACAAAAAGACATAAAGTTATTCCCTCCAGTTATGCCACAAGCATCCCCACACCCTTTGAGCAGGAGTCCAACACAGTAAGCTCACATTCCCATCAGTGAGAAAAAAGGACAAATTCAATTCCACCAAAAATGAATCTTATAGCAAGTGACTCATAATGCACAAGATGATTTGGTTTCGTAACTAACAAAGTTGACTGTCAAATGACAGAAAAAGGAAAGAAGTATTCAATCAGAATAGTTTTCAAACAAACCCCCAAACAAATAAGTTAGTTGATGGGCAAAAATAATTATAATGATGTTTGCAAATCTCCTTAATGATGAAAAATCACCACTTTGAATTTGAATATGAGAGACATCCAGAAATAAGCACAAGCCTCACTGGTTGATACAATCATGGTTGTTAGAGGATTTGCCAATCAGTTAGTTAATTTGTTAAAGACAATATGCAGTCAACCAGGTCTGGAAGGATGATTACATATACGTAACAGTCAGCCCTCAATATCCATAGGGGATTGGTTCCAGGAATCCCTTGGGATAACAAAATCCAAGGATGCTTAATCCCTTATATCAAATGCACAGTAATTACATATAACCCATGTATATCCTCCCATATACTCACAATCATCTCTAGTTTACATAATAAGTAACAAAACGCTATGTAAATAGTGGTTGTCCTTTACTGTTTTGGGGGGAAATAACAAGGAAAAAAGTGTGTATACTCAGAACAGATGCAAATGTTTTAAAGCTATTTTTGATTCATGGTTGGCTGAATCCCTGGATGCGGAATGTAAGGATATGGAGGGACAACTGTATTCCACTTAAATGATTAAAATAATTGTACCATAAAAATATTGGATAATAACTGTTTTCTTTATAGCCCAGTCTGAAATCAAGGTGCTATCCTTCTATTTCCACACCTGGATAAAACAGTTTTTTGAACAATATAAATAGGCTGAGAAGTACATTAAAGTTATAGTTATATTTTTAACTATAAAATCTCTACCAACCTATTAAAGTGCAAAGAACTCATCTGGCTAATACTACAGACATAGCGTAAATAAACAAAAGTCATAAATAATCTCCAAATTTCATTTTACTAAAAATATGCTTCTGACTTCCTTCCTCAACAAAATTCTCCCACCAGCATTTTCATTAATTTATGGTTTCTGCAGTTTCAGGGCTACTTTTGATTGGATATGCTAACAAGCAATCAGCAGAGTAAGAAAGCACCATCCGCCTGGAAAGTGTACAGATGAAAACTCAGGCCGGAAGAGAGGGTATGAGCCCTAATTCTAAGTAGAGGAGCTGCAGTGATACCAGACTAAGTCCCACTTCCCCCAAAAAAACTATGATTCTGAATAACTCCCCACAAACAGGAAACATGCTGCTCCAAGACAAACTAACATAAGAGGAAGACTCTCTGTTGTTTTGAGTATGAAGTATCCCACAAAGACTCCTGTATTGAAGGTTTGGTCCTTGTTTTAGTCAAATTCTTGGTTTCTGTGACTAAAAGACCCAACAAGAACAAGTTTAGAGGAGGAAAAGTTTATTTGGGGGCTCAAGGTTTCAGAGTTCTCAGTTCATAGACAGCTGGCTCCATTCCTTGGGACTCGTGGTAAGGCAGAACATCATAGTGGAGGAATGGGGTGGAAGGAAGCAGCTTACATGATGATCAGAAAGCAGAGAGACTCCATTTGCCAGATACAAAATATATACCCCAAAGGCATGCCTTCAGTGAGCCACCTCCTCCAGCCACACTCTACCACACTCTACCCGCCTTCAGTAACCACTCAGTTAATCCCATCGGGATTATTTCACTGATTGGGTTATGACTCTCATAACCCAATCATTTCTCCTCTAAACCTTCTTGCATTGTCTTACACATGAGCTTTTGGGGGATACCTCATATCCAAACCGTAACTGTCCCCAATGCAGCAATGTGCAAAAGTGGGGCTTTTGGGTAAGTGACTCCATCATGAATTTTTTTTTACCTCAATTGTGGATTAATAATTTGGAGGCGTATTAGGAACTACGGGAGGTGGGCTGAAGGAACTAGATTCTTGGGGCATTCCCTCAGAACTATATCTTTTCCCTATCCCCCCATTCCACCACCCACCCCCACTCTCTCTCTGCTTCCTGGCTCCACAAAGATCACCAGATTTCCTATGGGTTTCTTTGCCCTTCCACCATGATGTTCTGCCTTGCCTCAGGCCCAAAGCAATGGAGCCAGCTGAGCATGGGCTGATACCTCTATTAGCCCAAGTTAACCTTTTCTCCTCTACGTTGTTCTTGTAAAATATTTTGGTCACAGAAATGAAAAGGGAACTACTATCCTCTTCATGTAACTGCAGAGACATATAGAAGAGCTCTGGGCTTGGCTGGAGGAATGACTAGAAATACTGAAACTATAACCTGAACAAAGGAGTTTTTACTGTGAAGACTTCAGCTACATTTTACAGAGAGTTCTTTAAGAAGCAGATAAAACTAGACACATTCTCAAAAAATAAACAACTTGTCCTGTTTCTAAAAGATGGCTAAAAATAAGTCATTTGTACTAATGGTTTCCAAATGAAGTGTCCCATTACTAGCCTTCTATACAGAAGGTTAGCTAAATCATGCCATCACATTCATGATAAATGGCATTAATAGTCTTTTCTATCTACACAGTGTTTAAATAAATGTATCCACACAGAGACAAAGCTCAGTTTATAAATGACCTATGCTCCACACCATTATTCCTGCTGGTACTGAGAAGATACCTGGGGGAAGGAGGAGAGAGGTGGTACAGAGGGATTGAAGTTTCAATCATGGTTCTGCTTATTTACTGGACATGCGATTTTAGGCAAGTTCCTTAATCTTGCAGAGCCTTGATTTCTTCCTCTCCTAAGTGCTTATTCATGGGGTTATTGTGAGAATTCAAGTATGCAAAGCATGGGCATACTCTGTGTCCTCATTTCAATTCCAGATCCTTTTCCCTTCTAGAATAGAAGAATTCCTGAGAAACAGCCACCTCCCTGGACTCCCCCGGACTGGCTTTCCAGTGCTTTCATTATATTAATCTTTTGGCTCAGGCTCCCTGTCAATCTCCACTCAGTTTAGACAAGCCCTGTCATTCCAGCCTCATCTAGTAGGCTCCCCTGTGTAGCCTCCCCACAGTGAAGAGTTGGAAGGCATCTTTTCTGCTCTGAGTTCTTACGTCATGTTACGTACTGTTCTGGCTTTCACTCTGTTCCTTGTTTGTGATTTTCTTCCGTGTGTCCACATTTTGAATTTTGTTGTGACTGTTCTTAATTGTAACCCAAAGTGCCAACAGATTATTTTTCAGTGGTTTTCCCAAATGCACTTAAGGATTAAGTTTTGAATTTTATTTTTCCTTGCCTTTTGATACAATGTCTAAAATAATATGAATAACCCATTCAACAGTGGTCTGATTTAGTAGGCGTACTTGTTTAGAAAGTGAGACTTCTGAGTGGGTAAAAAGACTGTTAATAATTCACACAGCATTATGAATTAATGCCATCAGTTTGCTTTCTCCCTTATTCCCTGAAGGAATTGAACTGTATGAAGAGAATTGGAGTTTTGATAATAAAGAGGGAAAAGATCATTTTTGAGCATGGAACTCTTTCAGAGTAATGAAGTTATCTTACCTCCTTTTTTCCATGTGGTAGAAATAGGACAGCGGACATAAAATAAACTTAGGGAAGTTAGGTACCTGTGGGCCCAAATAAACATTACTGAGAGTTGGAAGGAGGCACAGCAGCACTGATGGGAGGCCATTTGCAATAATGTTGACCTATTTCAAAATGTTGCCCAGCACCCTGCTAGTGCCTAGGAGATGTCCTGCCTGGGGACCATACTGATGGTCAATTTTATTACTGCGTCTATTCTGAGTATACAGGATTTATGAACTCACCTAGGAACCCATGCTGCACTGGATTTATAAACTGAAAACTGAGCACTTTGTTTATAAATCTTTCTAATAGGTCCTTATTTTCATGAGGGCAAAGATCACAGTTGAGATTATCCTAACTCTGAATCAACATTTCTATGCTGCCTTTTAGTCTTTCCATAAACATGTGATGATGATAATGATTAATTTCAAGCAACCAAGATTGACTAGTGAAGAATGAAATGAGATTCCAAGAAACATTATCATTCAAGATACTTTTATGTAAGTACTTCACCGAGATGCAAAAAAACAAGAGAGGGAAATCTGTGGTCTCAGCAGAGGGCAGCGCATCTCTTGAACTGCACATTCATCCTTAGGCTAGTTACACCAGCTCATGTGCTCCAGGCAGAGTAATAAAAGCTTAATTTCATATCCTTCCACCTGGCTAACCTGGGTTTTGTGAACACAAGAAAAGGAAGTTAACTTCAAGAATATCAATCTACTTCTTTTCATGAGCTATAAATGCACTCTAAAGTAAAAGATACATACAAGGAGCTCTTGACCTAGTATACCTTTTAGCTTTAAGTGGAATTGACTTTATTTTCCTGTCAACTACAATTTTTACTAAAGACTCCTGGCTTCTTTATGGCATAATAAAGTTTTGTCTAGGATTACAATAAAAAGCTTCCATAATATCCATGACCTGAACATCCTGGATTAATTTTTAAATTGCATCTGAAAATCAGTACAAATGGCAATTTGATGTTTATGCCCTTGAAACCAGATTCTTATCCCCTAGCCCCTCTCATTTGGTTCATATCTTTTAGGGAAACCTTCATTATGTAAAAGCTAAGTTTAGAAGAGAGGAATGCATAGGATGGAGGAAAGTTTACATTTACTTTTTTATTCTGAATGTTCCTTTTGGGAAGATATAAATATTCCAGAACATATTCCCTTGCCACATCCCTTCCTGTTAACATTTTTTTTAACTACTTGTATAAGTAAAAAGGAAAAGAAAAGAGGAGGCACATCAGAGCTTGTAGGCAATTTGTCTCTACTCCTTTCATTGCAATCCTGGCCCTTCGCTATCCTGGGCGCTTGCATTCCTAGGAGGAGTGAGAGAGAAGGTGACATCTGCCTCCACAGAGTCACACAGGAATAATATTAGACCTGTGACTTTCTTCCTTCCTGGTATTTCATATGCCATTAACTATGAAATGGGCTGACCTTACAGCAGGTCCAAGGAAGTGGGAGAGAATCATTTACTGACTTATGAAAAGCATCTGATAAAACTATATGTAGCTAACCTCTTTTAATTACCAAAGAGCTCTAAGATGAAAAACCAATTTTATTATTTGACCCACATGTTCAATTTCAACCCTAGCACATGAGCAAGTAATGTACATTATTAATGAAGGTCCAGATTTTGAAGGTCCAAATTTTCTTTAATGTCTTCCGATCCTTGGTTAAGTAAAAGTATATGTTGCCCATTTAGGGGAAACCAGTTCATGGCTCTATTCCCTTGTTTGGTGGGAAAGTAAAGTAAAAAACAAACCAAAATTTAAAAAAAAAAAACTGTAATTCTTTAGGACAGACAGTATGCTCATTTCTGGGAAATGAATAATAATTGGCTTCAAGTCATTCATATTGATTCCATTCTCCCATATTTGTGATCATTCTAGTATAGAGATATGGCCCAGTTAAGCCCCAGTAAGACCATGAAGCTTCTGGGAAACATTCAACACTTGATCATATTTTGTCAAAAGCTATTGTGTAAGGACTGAATGTTTGGAACAGCATAAACCATTTTCCCACCACCAGGTGACAATTCTTGAGTGTAAAAGGCAATGTAATGAAGAATACAGAGCAGGAAAAAAAAAAAAAAACAGAAAGAACCAGCCCTGGCTAACTGGCAGAGCCACTGGTATCACTGACCCTCAAACTATTCTTATACCAGATAATTAAATTATGTTATTGCTTCTACAACTAGAGCTTGCATATTCTATTATTTACAGCCAAAATATTTTAACCAATTTATCTAATAAATCTGTTTTTTTTTCCCAAACCACACACAGGAACTAGCATAGCAAGTATCAATATATCCCCCCTCAATGTTGGGATATTTAAATTTGTTTTCATTGAACTGATTCAGAGAGTAGTAAATCAAAAGCATCCTGAACTTGAAATAGTCCTTGTTGTGAGGGCTTGCATTAATTAATGCAAGCCTAACATAGGAAGAATATGGTGTGGGGGACTGGGAAGGAGTGTATAATGGGATATATTTACACACACACACACACACACACACACTCACACACTCACACACTCACACATAAAAATGGCATATAGAGGAAGAAGGCTAAATAATAAAAGGAATGAGATTTAGTAAAAGTGGTGGTATTAATTCTGTTTCTGGAAATAAAAACTAGAATCTCTACAATTTAACCAAATTAAGAAAAAATAAGAATTATGGTTGTAAAGTTAGGAATGATAAGAAAAGAGTTAAAGTATCCACAAAACAAACCCTGACTCATATTTATAGAGTTTCAAATAAGCCCTACTTTGACAAAAGCCTAAAGTTGTTAAATCGCCCCACAAAACACATCCTAAGGATGTGTGGATTCAATTACTGAGCAAGAGACCACCAGCAGCAAAGATGTTATTTGTGGAATTTCAATGCAAAGCAAATGTACAGATGTTGGCATAAAAGCCAAACTGTCTGAAATGGAATTGAAGATAGAGATCCACAGAAAAGATTAGACAAGATAAAGAATTAAACATGCAGTAAAAGAGACCATTATATGCATGGCATTGAGCTTGGACGGCCAATGCCTTGTGACACTCAGATGCTAGCACTGATGATATGTAGGGGCTAACAAATGGGCAAGGGCATAGAATAAAACAAATACTATATTAAAATCACTATCTCTGTGGGCAGGCTGTAAAAATCATATCATTCTCATTGAAAAATAATTCATTAAACTGCACCCCAGCAGGATGTAAAGAACAACACACAGCATACAAAGATATTGAGCAGCAGGGGGCAATAAACTTTATAAAAACTATTAAAGCATGCACCAAAGCAAGATAATACAAGGAGGAAACAATGGAAATGTCAGCTCAATTTATAAAATAACCATGCTAATATGTAGTGCAAACACTTTGTGAAAAATACACATGCTTATCACGTAAAAATTCACACTCTGCAAAACCACCCTTGAGTCGTTTAAGCTGACCTGCTGCAGAGCAGAGAAATAAAAGGCAGCAGGTTGCCATGTGGAGAGGCTGGTCCAGAAGAGCTGCATGCCAGGTAACCTACCCAAATGCCATAGCTCTTGGCAGGTATCTCAGACATCGTTGCAGTTACAGATGCAAAGGTGAACCAGAAAGAGGGCCATGCCATTCTGGGACCAGTGATGTATGAGGACACTTGTAGCTCTGAGATGCTGGGCTTGAGCCACCTTGCCTCTAACCTCCTTTTCTCCTACATTCCCAGGCAGTCCTGGGAGCAATTCCATCTGAACTTCTCTGGGGTATGTGTAATTTAGGATTACCTCAAAACAGCGAAGGCTTTCTGTGAATGACATCTCTCCCATGGAAGAACCTCTCTGCTCCCCCTTCCTCAAAAGTAATTGCTTTGGGATTGGTTAGACTCATTATTCCTATAAGGCTCCTTGAAAGATGGGAAAGCTTTCTCTTTCATGTTTCAGCAAATATTTATTGATCAGATTTCCTCTTGCCATCTTCGCTGGCTGAGAAGTTGGGAGTTAGTGGGAGGGACTGGGAATCAGAATAGGAAAGAGCAGACACAGCAAAGCTTTGCTCCCAGGGTATCATGGAAAGGCCAGGAATGGTCTGTGAGATACTAATGAACCAGAAAAGATCAGTGAAATCAAAAGGGCCTTGAAGGTAAACTGGGCTTAAGAGGACTTCATTTAGCATAATTCGAAAATGACCAAACTAAAACTAATCACAATTCCTCCAAATGAACCCTCTTCATCCCTCCCATTTTATTTTCCAGCTCTTAAGGGTTTAACTATGCTACGGAGAATCTTCCTAACACCAACATGCACAGCAACAGAGACAGAAGCCAAGATAAGAAGCTTACATAAACTCATATGGCCATGGCCATAAACACTTGGAACGAACAAGTTTAGAGTATAGACACATTCCACATTTCCTCACCTGAGATTTCTGTCCAATGATCTTGTGATGAAACAGCCCTCCCTATCAACAATCAAGAGTCCCCCACTCCTCCATCCTCTATCCCTACTTTTATCTATCTGTATCCCCTCCATACATTTAAAGAGAATATGAACAAATGGCCCACCTATGTTTGTTTTGAACTTTTTTTTTTTAAATCATGTCCAAGACCTTAAACCTTCTATTTCTATTCCTCTGGATTACAGAATAAAAAAAGAAATTATTTCAGGCAAATTTTGTTTAAAATTCCTACTGGGTGGAAACTTTAGATATTAGATTGGAAAGAATTTTTATGAACAAATTATAAACACCTGAAACAGCAGGTGCTACGAAAATGTACAGTTTTGAGATTGCACATGGCTTCCCTGATTTCAAAAGTTGATCTACATGAAGATAATTTGTTTTTAAAACTGTCAAACTATCAAAGCCACTACATTTCTTTTCATTAGCTTATAAAGATTAATTAGAAGTAACACATGCTTTGCAATCTGTAGGTCAAAGAACATCTTGTCTATACAAGTAGTTTGGCACAGGAAAACTACACATCCTCCAGGTGAACACCAAGATCAAAGCAACCAAGAAATAAACATCTTGGAAGATTTGTTTTTTGTTTATTTTAGTATAAGTTTAGGGGTGACAGTGGTATGGCTCTCTCATGAGAAGGAGCAATAATTTTTACATAAGATCACAGGAATAAAACTGTGTCTTTTCTGCTCTAATTATTTTTAGATTCCTTTCACAAGACCCTTGAGCTAACAGTTTCAACATTATTTTAAAAATATCATGTAGGGAATCATATGTAGTAAAACTGTATCTGTGGAGATAACCTTTAGCAAGCTAAAGCAGAATTTTATAGAACTGATCAGAAGGTTTGAGTTTTAAGATTACAAGTGTAGGAAATCTTAAAAAACTGTCCTGTTACTTTCACCATAGCAATAGGTACTTCCATATTCTACCTTTTCACCTTTAAGTGTTATTTACTAATAAATAAACAAAATACCAAAAGATCAATAGCACAAAATAAAAGAAAATGACATTTAAGAAGAAATTAAACAAATCCTATAAATAAAAACCAAAACAATATTTTAGTATAAATTCTTTACACTATGTAAGGGACTATGAATAAAATAGCTACATACTGTCTCATCCAATAAAAGGAGAGCACAAGAATCACTGATTGTTATGGTTTGGATCTGACATGTCCTCCAAAAGTTCCTTGGTTGCAAGCATGGTCCTCAAGGAAGCCAGGTTCAGAGGTAAAATGGTTAGATCATGAGGTATCTGGCTTCATCAGTGGATTAATCCATTTGATGGATTAATAATTTGAATGGATTACTTGGGAGGTATTAAAACTGTAGGCAAGTAGGGTGTGGCTGGAGAGAGTAGATCACTGGGGATATACTTGCAGATATACTTGGAGAGTCTATCTGTCCCTGGCCCCTTGCTGTCTCTCTGAGCAGAGCAGCTTTCCTCCACCACACCGTTCCATCATGATGTTCTGCCTTTAATCCAGTCAAACATGAAATGAAATCTTTGGAATTATAAGTCTAAATAAATTTTTCCTCCTCTAAGTTGTTCTTGTCACATATTTTGGTTACAGTGATGAAAAGCTGACTAACTCAACATGGTTGGATGAACTACTAAAATGTCAAAAACAACACAGTCCAGCCATCAGATGGAAAGGAAAATAATTAAGTATTTTGTAATCTAGATCACAGGTTTTATGAATTCAAATTTTGCACCTTGCTACCCTGGGTCATCATCATCTTATACTCTTACTTACTTTAAATACTCCAGGATGCACTATAGGCATATTTTATCATTTTGTCATGAGTTACCTTTAAATTCTTAAATATTTACATATACATGCATGAGATTTTCTGAAAACATTGATTCAGGGACAAATTTGTAGGAAGAACTGAAATGTTAATTTGATGGGAATCCTACAGGAATTTCTAAAGACAAGCACTGCTGGACGACTGTTTATTCCTCCGAATTGGGTCAAAACTGTCATACTGCTTATTTACTTGTGTCATTTGACAGAAATAAAATCAGCTTGTCTCCAAATTTTGCAGCCATACATACTTTTTCTAATAAGAACTAATTTTACAAGGTCCTTTCTGGCCAAGAAACTTTCAACCACCATAAACTAGTCAGACACAATACAAGATGATTAGACCAGAGTATATAGACTATGTAGCATAAACTGCCAGTTAAACATTATAGCATGCTTCATTTTAATCATGTAGCTTTCATCTTTTCTGAACACCCTTTTAGCATCTCTTGAAAAAAAGAGGCTTTTGAAAAAGCTGAGCTACTGCTAAACACTATAAGCTGATGCTGCTATCCTGTGCTTTGCTCCACTGCCTCCCTGCCCCCATAAAAATAAAACAGATCACCCTCAGTCCTTTAAGGTCTAATAGTTGTGATTTTCAAACAGCATGCTATCTTCAATTGAAAGGTCAATTTGAATCAGGGTCAAAATACAATCATGTGCCATATTTAGATTTATAATTTTTATGATAATAGATTTTGTTCAATAATAATAAATAGTAATACTAGCAGAAAACTATATGACATATATTGTTACGGATTTAGTAACAGTGTTAATTTCTGTTAGGATGAATACCAGTATAATTAAAATAAAATTCTATATTACCAAAAAAATTACTACTCACAAAATACAATATACCATAAATTCAAGGGAACAAAATAATCTGGGTGAGGCCCATGAAGATGTTCACACTAATATGGCTTACACTATATTTTAACAGAAAGTGGGAAAGATGGATGAGCTTCAGAATTTGTGAGTTCTCAGAAGTCTAACATAAATTCTTAAGTTTTATGCATTTAATGAGCACACTGACCACACTGTTTGTGAAGAATTTTTGCTTTAACATGTCTACTATGATTATATAATAAATTGGGGCCTTTTCAGTTCCTCTACCATAATGTGTGAATTGAAAACAAATTTGAGGGCTGGGGCTGTAACTCAGTGGCAGAGTGCTTGCCTAGCACATGTGAGGCACTGGGTTCGATCCTTAGCACCACATAGAAATAAACAAATAAAATAAAGGCATACTGTTCATCTATAACCACAAAAAAAAAAGAAAGAAAAAGAAAAGAAAACAACTTTGAGTTTTAAAAATTATTTAAGTTAATATGCAGAAAAGAATATGTCCTTATAACCCTCAAATAAGAAAACATAATGGTCTTTAGTATAAAGACACAAGGTGTACCTATGTTACTACATAGACTGAAAAAAAAAAAAGAATTTGGAGAAGTCAGGAGATTTACCAAAAGTTAATTAGAAAATAGATTTTAGGTCTTCTGACTTTCAGACCAGTATGCTTTCCATTTGATCCTAGGAGAAAAAAAATAGTGTGAAATATAAACATGCTATCTTCAAGTATGAGTTATGATAGGATACCAAAACATACCACATTCCTGTAATTGCAGGTGCTCACAAGGCAGGAGGATCATAAGTTCAAAGCCAGTCTTAGCAACTTAGCAAGCGCCTAAGCAACTTAAGGAGACCCTGGCTCTAAATAAAATATATAAAAGGTTTGGAGATATATGACAGTGGTTTAGTGCCCCTGAGTTTAATTCTCAGTATTAAAGAATTTTTTTTTAAAAAAACAACTAAAATGATTGCTCCCAGGATAGACAAAAGATATCCATACCTTTAGAATCACTGAGTTCTTGGCAATATAAAAGCAACTCTCCACCCTTTCCCTAAGGTAGGCATATTGAAAGGGAAAGTGGATTTTAGACAAAAGATGATCTTCAGAGTAAGTACTCAGAAGCAACATTTATAACTAAGAAACAGACACACAATAGGTGTCATTCAAGTTTTATCTTGAAACTACACAGAGGGGTGGGGTGTAGCTCAGGGCTAGAGCTGCTTGCCTAGCATATGCAAGGTCCTGTGGTTTGAGCCAAAGCACCATTAAAAAAAACAAAACTGCTATTGAAATTATATTAAAAGTTATTAGGTTTGCTCTTTAAGGAGATTCTAAATAATGCCATAAGGCAAAGAAAAGACATTAAAGCCATAAGAATTATAAAAGAATAAGTAGTCTTTATTCACAGATGGTATTACTACAAATTTAGAAAAAAAATTCTTGAAATAATAAATTCAACATATTTCAAGATAAAAGATCAACATAAAAATATATTTCCACAAAAATCAATTATATTTTGATATACTAGTAAATAAATGATAGTTAAATCATGAAATATTTCTATTTATAACAGTTAGCAAAACAAATAAACTGTTTAGGAATAAATTCAACAAAAGAAGTATGAGACATGTATTATCGCTAAACTACAAAACATTGTTGACAGATATTTTTTTTAAAAAATGAAATATAAGAAGAGATATGCCATATTCATGGGTTGGAAGACAATATTATTAAGACAGAAGTTTTGCTCAAATTGATCTACAGATTCAGTGGCATTTCTATCAAAATTCCAGATGCTCTTCAATAGATGAATGGATAAAAAAAATGTGGCATCTATACACAATGGAGTACTATGCAGCAATAAAAAATGACAAAATCATAGAATTTGCAGGGAAATGGATGGCACTAGAGCAGATTATGCTTAGTGAAGCTAGTCAATCCCTAAAAAACAAATACCAAATGTCTTCTTTGATATAATGAAAGCAACTATGAACAGAGCAAGGAGAAAGAGCAGGAAGAAAAGACTAACATTAAACAGAGTCATGAGATGGGAGGGAAAGGAAGAGTAAAGGGAAATTGCATGGAAATGAAGGGAGACCCTCATTGCTATACAAAATTACATATAAGAGGTTGTGAGGGGAATGGGAAAATAAACAAGGAGAGTAATGAATTACAGTAGATGGGGTAGAGAGAGAAGATGGGAGGGGAGGGGAGGGGGGATAGTAGGGGATAGGAAAGGTAGCAGAATACAACAGTCACTAATATGGCATTATGTAAAATTGTGGATGTGTAACCGACGTGATTGTGCAATCTGCATTTGGGGTAAAATTGGGAGTTCATAATCCACTTCAATCTAATGTATGAAATATGATATGTCAAGAGCTTTGTAATGTTTTGAACAACCAATAAAAAAAATTACAGCAAACTTTTTCATAGGAAGTTACAAATTAATCCCAAATTTAAAAAAAAGAAAGTTGTAGGACTTATACTTCCTAGTTTCAAATTTTTCATAAAACCACAGAAATAAAAACCATGTAGTGTTGGCATAAGTGTACACACATATATCGATGGAACCAGAAATTTCTGAAATTCACCTTAATGTATATGGTCAACTGATAGTCAACCAAGGTACTAAAACATTTCAATAAGTAAAAAAGCTTTTTTCAAGAAATTTTTCATGAAAAATTGGATTTACATATGCCTTTAATATAATAAACAACTTAGAAACTAGAATCCATTTTGAGTAAATTTTATGTATACCATGAACAAAAATTAACTCTAAACGGATCACAGGCCTAAATTTAAGAACTAAAATTCAATAAAAGAAATATTTTTTTTTACCTCAGGTTAGGCAAAGATTTTTCATATATTATACCCAAACTGAGATCTAGAAAAAACAACAGACAAATTGGACTCTTTCCACTTCAAAAGACACTATAAGAATGTAAAAGAGAAGTCACAAACTGGGAGGAAAATATTTGCAAATCTGGTAAAGAACCTGTATTTAGAACACACATCAATTTTTAACCCAGTAAAAACAGGCAAAACATTTAAATACTATTCTACCAAAAGAGATATAAAAATGGCTGTGAAGTACATGAAAAAATGATCAACAGCATGAGTCATAAAGGAAATTGTGGCAGGCTGATTCCAAGATGGCTCCCAAGATTCTTGCTCCTTGGTATGTATGTCCTGTGTCCCCCTCCTTGAGTATGGGAAATACTTGTGAAAATACATTAATATGATGAGATTTCACTCCCATGATTAGGTTGAAAATGTGACATAGGTGAATGGATTGTGTAGTAACTAAAGTCCCTACTCATCAGCTGACTTTGAGTTCATCATAAGGGAAGGTAGGTTTCCTAATCAGGTAAGCCCTTCAAAAGAGGATCCGTGTCTTTGCTGAAAGATTCAAAATGAAATATAAGAAGAGATATGTCACATTCATTTCATTCATAAAATGAAATATAAGAAGAGATAGGCCATATTCATAACCTGCAACCAAACAGGTTGTGAACTTCTTCTGGAGGCGGCTACATGGGTCTTTAGAAGCTAACAGTGTTCCCAGATGATTGCCAGCAAGAAAATGGGGACTTCCAATAATGCTCTAATCAGACTCCAGACCCCTGGAAACTGGATTAAAAAACATAGTGCTTTAAGCTTCTAAGTTTGTGGTCATTTGTTACATAGCAATGCAAAACAAACACAGAAATACAAATTAAAACCACTATGAGATACATTAATTAAAATGACTATAATTTTTTAAAAAGCCAACCCCTCACATGTTGCTGATAGAAATATAAGATGGTCTAAAAATCACTTTAGAAAACAATTTTGCATTTTCCAGTGATTTTACTAACAGGTATTTATTCAAGAGGAAGAAAAAAAGCATATATTAGCATCCAAATACTTGTACATGAACAATGACAGCATTGTTATTCAAAATAGCCCCAAACACAAACATTCCAAATACCCAACAACTAATGGACAAATAAAACATGGTATATCCATGCAGTGAAATACTACTCATCAATAAAAAGGGAAGAAACTATATACTAGTATATTATCTGGTTGTAAGATTAATAATAGTCACACAGCCACTCAAAACTTTCATAGGGGTTATACTTCATAATATGATAGAACCTTGGCCTAGGGAATACCAGATCCCTATAACAAAGGGATCTAAAAACCTTGGTTGCCCTAGAGACAAGGCCATCTCAAAACAGATGTAACTTTCAAGGAACTTAAAGCTTAAGTTTCAAAGCTTTCCTTTGCAAGAATATCTTACATTCTCTTTATGAAAGAAATGCCTGGGAACTTCCCTAGACTGAGTACAGGGGTAAGAAAGGGGGAGGAATTCCTAACTCCAAGAATGGTCACCAGAGACCTTCCTAGTCAGGCAACTGACTTTATCTGGCCAATGCTACTGGCCTGCTCCTGATATTCATCTTGTAAAAGTGCTACCAGAATAAAATGTCTGAACATAAGCATGGGCCCAAGTCTGATTTGTGATAGCTTTGGTTAACTAGGACCACCAGGGACCCCAAAACATAAAAGGCACATACCATAACTTGAATTAACCCTAAAAATATTAAGCTAAGTGAATGTAGCCAAGCACAAAAGATTCCATATTGTATGATTACCTTTGCACGAGTTTTCTAGAAAATGCCAAACTACAGAGAAATGAAAAGTAGCTCAGTGTTTGCTTGGGATTATTGTTGGGAGCAGGGACAGACTGCGAATGGGCATAAAGGAACTTGCAGTGACCATTGCACAACTTTAAATTTACTAAAATTCTTCAACTGTATACACTTATAATCAGTGAATTGCATGTTAGGCAAAATATACTTTAATAAAGCTCTGAAAAGTGAAAAATCGTTTTCCATATTAAAGCACCATCTAAATTGGAGTGATAGTAGGATATTTGTACTGCAATATAATAAGACCAAGTGACCTGCCATAGCTATTTTCTATTTCCAAATATTCACATGTCAAACATTGACTCAATGGGAGTCAACTTTTCAATCTTTCCTTATTCATATTCAACATTAAGAATTTATTTTATAATCTACTTGGCTACAAAACTTCTCTCTCCGTTTACATTATACTTCTGTTTCAAAACTTCTCAGGAAAGAATTCTGAATTTATTCAAACTAACAGAGGAAGATAGTCAAATTAGGTCACATCCCCTTCAAAACCCCTTTATCAATAATGTTTTTTGATATATTCTTTTTTTTATATTCTAGTTAAATATTTATTTATCTTTGACCTCAATAAAATGGACTCAAAGCCATGCTGGTGTACTTAAATGGGACTTTCTTAGAATTGATACTTATTTAAAGTTTGATGTTACATCTAAAAAGTAGTATGGGTTTCTGGAACCCCAAGAAATTTCCTTTGTGTTAGGCAAAAGAAGACTCCTTAACTACCTCAGGAAATAATCAAATCAAAATTGTTGCCAAGAAAGTATCCTAAAATATTACTCATGAAGCAGGTCAAAAGAGAAAGTAAAAGGGATAAAGAATAATGGTAGCTATCAGGAATATTTTTCCATTAAAAATTAAAGTTATATTTTACAACTTTTAATAAACATGTTATATATTTTTCCAATCAATCTCAACTGCTTAGAGGCTTTAATGAACAATGAAATAAAACTGATTCATCTAAATGAGTGCACTGTATCAAGGACTCTTCACCTAAATGCAACGGACTCCAAGGAAAAATGTCTGGGGTTGAACATTGGTTTCATCACTTAAACTTGTTCAGCAACATAGAATAAATCACAATACTCATCTGAACCCAAGTTTCTATATCTGTAGAATAAAATTAATAATAATACTTGACTCACCTGCATCATAAAGTTTTCATGTGAATTAAATAGAATAATAGAGGTAAAAGGGCTTCACAAACTTAAGTAGTATACACCTATGAAGCAATTAGAAAGAGCAAAAGAAGAGTACATGAACATTAAACACCTGCTTGCTAGCTCCAGGGCAAGTGCACAATTCCCTTCTCCATCAAAGCATACAGTAGTCACAGAAATCCCTAAGTTTATTTCCAGGAGCTCAAAGCACTTCATGTGCATCATCTCATTTATCTTCATTGTAACCCTGATGTGAGAACTATTGTTATACTGAAAAGTTAAAATGACCAGTCTCAATTTCATGGAATGCCCAACAGTACACCAGTCCATCTTCAAGCAAGAATACTGATGCTCTGGGAATAGTGTGCATGCTGTAGCTACAGGTGATGGCCATAATTTGTATCTTTTGCTGCTTCATGCACTATGTGCTTAATAATTGCACAAGAACTTCTTCTTTCCTTTCTTATCATTATAGAAAAGGTCTAAATGGTGGAGAAAACAACAAAATGCCAGTAAATACATTGCCATAATCTTGGAAGTCACTGCCAAGGAAAGGTTTTTCTTTCTCTCTGAGAAAGAAGCTGCACAGTTCTGCAGGCAGTTAGACCAAATCCACGTTTGCTTGGCACCTGGGTCCTAGTGAAACAATTCGACTGACTTGCACACAGGCACGATGCCATCCAACCATATGGGTGCACACAGACACTGCCAAGTGACCATGTAGGAGAATCAGAAGCGTTTGTTGAGGGCAGCAGTCCCAGTATGGGACATCCAAACAGCTGTCTACCCTGAGATTCATACGCCTGTGGTTAAGGGGACGTGACATGGCTAATCTAGGTTGGATTAATTTTAAAACATAAAAATCAGTTTCCTTGGCCCCAAATGATCAGTTAGGTACACGGGTGAATCATCTAACATACTGTCCTCTGTGTGCTGGCCTTTCTTCCCTGAAAACTCATGATGTATTTCTATTTAATGGCTTTCCAAGGTGTCTAACTACATTCCATGATACTGATCAAATTTTTGAAAAGAAAAATAGTCTTCATAAATCCCAGTAACCTACATTCTTAATCTGAATTTTTGAGAAATATGGCCATATTTATCTTTGTAAAGATAAGTATCATTATGGTGAGGTACTGGTAAACTTATTTTAGTCAAGAGGTCAAGCCAAGCAACTGAACCACACTAAGAAATTTTGTGAAAGAAAGAAATAAAATCAGTGTGGACGATTTACAACTAAAACAATTTTATTTTTGTGTTTAAAGCATGGAATACCCAGAGGCTTATTTCACCTAAAACTGGGGAACTTGCTCCTTGAAAGTTTTACATAGAATCATCAAAGATGTTATTTGCTTATTCAGTCTACAAAATACACAATACAGAATTGGCAACAAGAGCTGGGCATCCACCAGCTCAATAACAGCATCCCGAGGAAGCGCATTTCTATTGGGGCTCTATTGTCACAGGGCAGAGAAGTAGACATGAACACATTTCAGGGCACACACACATCAAGATGGCTTTCTCCAGAAAGTGTCTCTATGCCTTCTTTAAGGATATTTTATTCATCCAAAATGCAGATGAAATCACAGAATTTGGGTAAATGTCTCTGAAGAGTCCACAGAGACAAGAATGTTCAATTATTTTTATTCACAGAGGAATCCTTTTGTCCTCTATCAGATTTTGTTTACACGTAGTTTATACATAATTTCAGCCAACCCCAATGTCCAAGATAAAAAGCATATCTGAAGCAGCAAATTAAAGGGGAGCCCCAGAAATACTAATAGCAGTGAGAAGTAATAGCTGACAGGCAAGAATAAAACGGGGGCGGGGTATAAACAACAGGAAAAAGGCCCTCAAAATGCACTTAATCTGGGCCAATTTGGTTCACAGTCAAAGCAGATCTCATAGTCCAATGGTCCCTGAGGATATCACACCGTATTATTTTCATGGTAATGAAATGCATACATAATGATGCTGCTAAGACATAAAGAAAAGTCCCTGTAATCTTCCACAGGAAAAAATTCTTTCCAAAACAACTTAAATAGAAAAGAAAAAAATCTGATGATTAAACAATAGGTTACCTTTCATACAAAATAATTTTCAAGTTCCAGATAGTTGAAGTTTTCCTGTACATGTACTATGTTCATATGTGTAAATTATGAACAACTTTATAGCCTTAAAAATGCCTGGCTACTGATGAGATCTTACCCTGATAAGATGATTCCTGATTTACAAGCTTGAATTTCAAGAGTTATGATACAGCATATAAAACGTTATTATAAATTGCAACTCGCTGCTATCCTCAGTACTATACCAGTTTGAGGAATGTTTTATCTCCTTCATACTAAATCATCTAAATGAAAATAGTTTAAATTTTGGCAACTTTTGTCTCCTTTCCCCCACCTCAGCCTTTAAAATGCATGCCTTCATTAGGATGCTTTCCTTCTTCACACAAGCAAATAATTAATTATTCTTCATAAATAAGTAAAATATCTCTTTACGGTTAGGCCATTCATTGCTCAGTAGAAATTATAAATTGCAAGCTTCTCTTTTGTCCTCACAAACAAATGAAACCAGGAAAAACAGACTCTTTGAATAACCTTTTCTATAAAATTCTACCCCTTGACCCTCCAAATTGAATGTTAAAATTTATTTGTAGGCCTCTTAGAGGGCCTTTGGAATATGAGATGTTCAATATCTATCAAAGTGCAGCCATGAAGACAGAAAAGTAGTTTTTAGTCTTATATTATAAATTGGGATATTTACTATACAGTGAGTAAAGTAATCCTTCCAAATAATTAACTCACAAATTGAAGGAATTATGAACCTAAACAGAGTGTACTGAACTATAATCAGATCATTAATATAGACACCACGGAGTGTGTATTATGTGCCTGTCATTAAGCCTGCTGCTTGACATTATCTCCTTTAATCCTCACAACAGCTCTGTAAGAGTGACTCACCCAAGGTCACACAGGAAGGGTAGTAAAATGAATCTGGAGATCATTAATACAGAGAACACAAATGTTTTTAAGAATAAACAAATTTAAAGTCGAAGAGGAGGAAGAGTAAGCATAGCCATGCAATGTGCTTTTTATTTATTAAGAAAACATTTATGTTGCTTAATGTGCACCAAAGCATTTAGAATAAATGATAAGAGGCTGCTCGTTGACACAGAATAACAGCACACACTCACCTTACACCATGTTCTACACATTACCTGAAGTGCTTGGCAAACACACACATATAGGTTTCCACTTATCTCATTTTAACCCTCAAAAAAGTTTATGAAAAAGGGCTTACTAATGTTATTCACTGCTTAGAATTTTCCAAGGTCTTCCCATTAGAGCCCAACCCCACTATGCCCTAGAACTCTGGCATGACGGTGATCATCCTCCTTGTTGGCCAGAGAGCCTGTCACTTCCTACGCCCAAGCCACACTTGTTCTCTCATTTCTAAATATTCTGTTCCTGGAAGATACCAAATTAGTTCCCACCTGAGCAGTGCTGTGTTTGTTCCTTCCTCTGGAATGCTTTGTCTCCAAACTCCTTGTGGCTGGCTCTTTGTGTTCCCAGGTCTCAGCCCAAACTCAGAGAGACCTTCCTTGCCATCCCATAAAAGATATTCCATATGCTCCTACCAGGATACATATATCTCTGGTATGACACAGCCTTCTTTCTTTTTTTAAAAATATTTTTATTAGTTGTTGATGAATTTTTTTTAACTTATTTGTATCTGGTGCTGAGAATCGAACCCAGGGCATCACTCACGCTAGGCAAGTGCTCTACTGCTGAGCCACAACCCCATCCCCCTTATTTCTTTATAGTATTTATCACTATCCCAAGTTGTGCTTGGATTTTGTCATTGGTTCCCCCATCCCACTCCAAAAATAAAAGCTAAGTTAATGCTGGGAGGAAGGAGGAAGAAAGGGAGGAAGGGCATGGGATGATCTTGCTTACCCAGAACAGGGTTTGTCACACAGCAGAGGTTCAGCAAGCATCCACTGAGTGGGTGAACCTGTCTACATCTTAAGGCAGGTAGCAAAACATCATATGTGAGCTATCAGCTTAGGGAATGTTGAAGGCACCACTTATCTGAGTCATAAGATGTGCTTAGAGAGCAATAAAATTAATGCCAAAAAGAAAAAAATCCTTATATGTTTGGAAATTAAATTAGGTACTAGAAATATCTTGAGTTACATATAAATTAGAGAAGACATTCCAAAATATTCTGAGTAGAATAATGTTGAAAATACTCTGTGTCAAAATTTGTGGGGTTAGGGGGAACCTGCATCTACAAATCCAAGAAACTCAGAGGTTAAAAATAAAGGAGTAAGCCTTCATCTCAAGAATTTAGGAAAACCACAACAGAGAAAATCCAAAGGAACAAATGAAGAAAATAAATATAAAAGCATACATCAAGGAGAAAGAGAAAAATAACAGGGAAGATTAGTCAATGAAATTGCATTTTCAAAGAACACATGGACAAATAAGAATATTCAGATATAGACATAACTTCTTTAAAAATGTAGACATACATTAAAAAGATACATTTATCATCAAAGAAAAAAAAAACAATAGCCACCATCACAAAAGAAGCTTTAAATATGACAAGAACCACAGTAGATTCCCCAGAACCTTCCTGGCTCAAGTCCCTTCATCCAAAGATTCCCCATCATACAGGCATAGCTCAGCTTCACAGTTAAAAGGTGTTTTCTTTCATTAACCATTAAACATTTTGTGTCCATTTAACTTTTAAAATAACATCCACCGTGATTTTCCCTGGTGACAAAAGGATTGTAGACATATTTGGAAAACACCAAATAACTGGGAAAAAAAAATTTAAAACCTACTTTAATCCCAGAGATGGTTTTCCTATGTGGCTTAAGACACATAACCAAAAAAAAGGGCAGAAAAAAGAAAAGTGATTTACTAGGAAACTCATGGTTATGCCGATAAAACATTGTGTGGTATCATTTTGAAATGCTTTGATTAATTATTTTACCTTTATTTCTCACTATTCCTGTTTATACAGTCCCCAGCCCGGCCAACCTAAGTAACTTAATTTCTTCTTAACATGCACAGTGGGTTTTGTTTTGTTGTTTTTGAGACAGGGTCTGGTGATGTTGCCCAAAACTCCTGGGTACAAGTGATCCTCCCACCTCAGCCTCAGGAATAGTTGTGACAAAGGCACTGCCACCCCTCCTAGGTAATATGCAGTGTTTTAATGCTTTGATTTCTTTTACTCCTCTGTTCTTTCTGCCTGCATTACTGTCCTCATTTCTACTTTTCACATTTTACCTTGTCCATGAAGAAACTTGCCCCCATTTCCTAGTTAGAAATCTGTCTTCTCACATTTCTTCTTGTGTACTTCTACCTCAGTTGTGGCTACCTCAGAGTTCTGTACTGCAAATTTTCTTTTCTTAAATGATAGTTTTCCAATATATGCTTTAACTTTCTGAACATATGTCACGATCCAGAGGGATGAACCACTTCAGGTGTCTTTGTTTTCTCGATAACATCTAACCTAACAACAGCGAGCCACGAGTTAAAGGAGCACAGCTTCTGAGGCTCAGTGTTCTCACATATAAAGTGAGAGCTGAAAATTGTTCCTCTCTCCTGGTATTATTTTGAGATTAAATGAAATTATGCATATACAACTCTTCACATAGCATCAAGTACATAGGAAGCACTCAGTGTGATATAAATTCAATAAATGATAAATAAAATAATACCTAACCTTGGATGTGAACAGGTATAGAAGCTTTTCAAATATCTGGTAATTAAAGAAGCAAAACTGGGCCATTAGCGTGCTACATCCATATTAATAGTTTGCCAAATTGCAACAATCTGAGAATGCTATCAATTTTTAAACATGTCATCAATTTGCGATCAGCTCTCTTGGGAAAAAAAAATCAAAGAAAAACTATCACACTAAATATATACATCAATTACAAGACACGTTTTCAATTTCAGAGACATTTCAAATTGCAGAAATGCTGCAATTTTCATGCCAAGTTCTCTTATATTTTGCCACACATCAGTCCTTTGTGTACACATCCCATCATACTGAGGGTAACAAGCAGTGCCCACCACCACCTTGTCATATACAGCTGCTACCGACATTTCTCTGTCTCTCTATGCAGCTGTAAAGCTCCAGATCCTGCAGTTTGCACTCCCCACAGTACTAAATGTGAACTCTGGGTGACAATGTGACAATGCAAGAGAACACGATTCCCATTGTCCACTGGGCATTCTTACCACCACCACTACCACCACCATCCCGCCCACTGGCATTCTTTCTGTTCATTTTCTTTCACAGTTCTTTGGCTTTTCAGAGTTTGAACCATTCTTCTCTAAATTATACTCTAAATACATTAGTACTTATGTTTCTAGCTTAAATTTTCACGTATAGTTTTATAATTTGCAAACTGTTTTCACATATAATAAATCCAATTAATTTTTTACACAGACAAAATCATTTTGAGATGTAAAAAAATACATATCTCTATCCCCATTTCTTTGATGAGGAAATGGAGGCCCAAAGTTGAAAGAGCTGAGTTGTAAAATACCCTGGTGTTCTGACGGCACGTAAATGACTTGTTTTAAAGTTCAGTTCCATCTCGTTCTACCACATGTCCTCTTCTCTATCTTCCTGTATGCATTGTTTCCTCCATTGACTTCAAAGCCTTAACTGTTAATGCTGGTAACATTTTGCTTCTTTACTTTACCCCCTTTACTTTTCCAGTCAGTACAGCATCAGGTTTCCAATACAGCCTCTCCACGGACATGTCCTGGTCTCTCTGTCCCAAATTACAGTCCCTCACTTGTATCACTCTGCTGGAGATTTCCATCCATGTATTCTCTCATCATATTAATGAAATTTACTCATGGAGGGGGGGGCAGCAAATTCATAAAAACAAAATGAGACAAAAACTGTCTTATTTTATAATCATAATAAAATAGAAAACAGAAAATTCCATTTTATTCTTGAATAAACTAATTTTCTAAGGCAGCTCTTTTTTTTCTCTTCTTGATCAAACACTTTAATGGTCATCAATTTAACTGCACTTGGGAAGTGGGAGTCTATGATAAAAACTACGTTTAAAATCTTGGAAACTTATGCCATCAAATTGTCCAGCTGACCTGGTGTTCACTTCTTTCCTAGTCACTATTCACATACCACCATGTGGTCAAAGGTAGTCATCAAAATACTTAACCACAGGTACTAAACATACCCAGGTAGTATCCCCTACCCCCCATGCACAGGAAAATGGAAGCCCTATCCATGCTTATCTAACTAACCCAATCCAACCCCAAAAGACCAAACTGCAGAACTAAATGAATGACAATAGTGAGGAATGTTAACCTCCAAGTTTGCAAAATTATGGAATCTTGACATATTTTGAACTTCTAAAAGAATCCTATGGCAGAAACCTGCACTGTTCTAAACCATTATTCCAAATACGACAACAGCAAGCACACACAACAAGTACTCAGGAGTTCTTAAAGCTCTGGAAAGCATCAAGAAAGAACACCAAGAGTCACATACACTACTCTATAAAACTTTTAATTAACACTATTTAGCTGCAGCTCAACATTTTGTTGCAGCTATAATTAAATAACTATCAAAAGTAAGGAAACAGGAATCTCTATTATTTCATTAAGTTCTCTGTCTCTATGAAATCTTATAGTATAAAACAAATTTTTAATGACAACACAATCCCCGTAGATAATCAAAAGATTTTCACAGTAATAAAACAGGTTAGCTTGCAAAACGTCCTGTGTTTGGTTCATCATATGATACTATTTAGGGTATATAATCCTGAAAGGGCAATCCGATAATCACACTAGAAGCAATTTTGTACGATACTAGTGCTGAAAAGTCAATTTAACTTTCCAGCTTTATAAGACTTTGTTATTGCTATTGTTAATTATTTCTCATTTAATGGGAAATTGGCAACAAGGTCCCCGACTGTCATTTTAAATCTGCAGTAATATCATGTGAAGCTTTTCGTCCTTATTCCCAAGTCCTGGATTATCAGAGTTAAATGGCAGATCCGGCGTTACAAAAGCTCAGGGGCAGGCACTGTTACACAAATTGCCAATTCAATTAACAGTGTGCAAATGCTCCACTGGCAGACTGCAGGAAGGACAGCCATTTTGGCAAGTGTCATTCCTAATTTATCAAACTGTCAAACCTTCCACTCAGGTGCCTGCGGTCACTGTCTGCTTCTTAATGCTACATTGTAAAAGCTGCAGGAGCCATTCTTGTAGCTTGACAAGGCACAATACTCAAAACTGATTTTAAAATCAAATGTACAGTTGTCTTAATTATTCTCAGTATAAATGATGTTTTAATTACAAAAACAGAGTGGGAATATTAAATCAGGAATGGATACTAGGTTTACATAGAAAGAGGAGAACTTGTTACCTGCCTATGAAGTAGAAGAGGCAGAATAATTTATACTAGAAAGATGTGCTAAACCTTGGCATTCTTTAATTTTACTCAATAACTGCTCAAGTCTTTGGTCTCCCAAATTTGTACAGTATTAGTTCTTAATGAAACTGAATGATAAACTTTTCTCCTGGTAGTCGTTCCTATGCTTTTGAAATAATCCTGTGTTACAGCAAGTGATCCTTGTATTCCAGAGGCCACCCCCCCACCCCAGCCCCTCACCTGGATTCTAAGTGCTTCATGTATGTAATTCCTCACATATTGATACTCCATTAAAATGGATAAGGATGAAAACATAACAAATGGTTACCATCTTCCATTAGTGTTCTTTAGTTCAACAAGTATTTACTAAGCAAGGTTTGTGGTAAGTGCCAGAGACTAAAGATGAAAGTTGTTTAGGACTGATCTGAATATTTTAGCAAAAAGTTTCTTCTGTTACTTGTTTGACCTTCTTAATATTTGACAATCACCACTTTCTCTAGGATATCAAGAATATACCCAACTAAGGCAAAAGAGATTTATTATTTTCATTATGAGGTTGCTTCTTTCTTTTTGCACAAACATTACTGAGCACTAAGCAAGGTCGGGAGACAGGTGCAAGGGATGGACTAGGTGATGAATGAAGCACAAGCTCACAGTCTATTAGGCTATTTTATCTAAAAAGACAGATCTGGGTGGGGCCTTCAGGTGAGCAGTTTTAGAGTATCTGGTGCATTATGGAAGCACAGCCTCAACAAGTAGTGATTAAGCACTTACATGCCAGGTGCTATTCTAAGCCAAGAAGACTTAGATGAACAGTCACAGTGCCTGTGTGTGAGGAGCTAAGTTTTAGAAGACAGACAGTGGCATGAATCTGACATAATTTTCCTATGTACATTTATGAATAGGGAATTTCACCATTGGGTATATCTACAAGAATGGGGTTCTAATTAGAATAAGACATATTCTGTGTTTGTATAATTACATCAAAACAGATTTTCCTGTCATGTATAACTATAAAGAACCAATTAAAAAAAGAAGAAGAGAGAAGTGATAGCAACCTCTGAAAGAGAAGAAGGGAACACTCCAGTTTGTAGACAGGATCTCAAGTTCAAAAATAAGTCTGGAAAATATTTTATGATTTCATCAAGAGGGTCTAATACCTAAATAGGCAGAAGGCATCTGAATAGGATACCACCTGAAGAACAGCAGGTCCTACCCGAAAACACATCTTCTACAACCTGAAATTTCACCATTGCCTAGTCATTTCTTTGTGTCTACTGAGCCTGAAGTTTTCAGTTTCATCTATTAGGTATTAAGAGCTCATGGGAACTTCTAGTTACCGAAGAGATGAACAAAGGGAGAGAGCACAGGCCTATAAGAATGAGAATTTTTAAGTGTGTATATTTAGCAAGCAGGGAAGGATGAGGGAATCTCAGTGGCAGTTTTCTTTAAAATTTTACTTAAAATAACATTTATTTTATTTGTGTGTATGTGAATCACATAAATATACTTCCATATAAACATAGTATATATCCACACAAATACACACACAGTTACACAATTAGCAAGCACATAATTACTCCAGAATGCAAAAAGGAGATCTGAATACCAATCTTTTAATTTGACAGCCAGTTTGTAGATTAAAAAAAAAAAACAAAGCTAACCATTGCATTACCATGCTAGCAACAACCTGGGCCAATGCACCTAATCAGAGGGTAATGACAGCGGCAATGAGAGCTAAGAGCATTTCGCAATATCAAACCCCACTTGGCACCACAGGTCATTGAAAGACACCTTGATTTTATCACTGCCAGTAACTTCCATCAGTCTTGGGACAATTTAATCAATAAACCTCTAGCTCAGAGGCTACCATGTTCATGGCACTGTACTAAGGGGCTACTCCGAGGGCATTAAGGTCCTTGGGCTCAAAAGGCTTATATTTTCTACTGCTCTGCAAAGCAATCCCACCCCTGTCAAGGCCAGGCTCCTTACTCTCTCCCTAAAGCTGACTGGCTCATTCTTCATTCTCATAGGGGTCTATGGAGCACCTGCTTCTCCTTATCTTTTTAAATCCATCCCATTTCTCAAGGCCACTCACGTAACTGTGAGACTAAAAACAAGGTTGGTTTTTGCTTGTGTCTTAAGGACATTCTAGTTATTGGGTAGAATTATTTATATATTTGGCTGTGTATCAGATATACACTAAAGGAAATAACAGGGTGATTAATAATGGAGACCTATATATTGAACACCTACTTTATACTCAGCTCTATTTTAAGAGCTTTACATATATTAACCTAACACCATGCATGCAGAGGTTGAAGTAACCATTAAGTCCATTTTACAGCTCAGCTGAGAAGAGCTGAGTGTGAGAATCACTAAGTCATTTGCTCAAGGTCACACAGCCAGGAAGTGACAAAGCCAAGAGTCAGACTCAGGAGATTTGGTTCCAAAGCTCATACTCTCTTTCTGCTGTTTTATTATGCCAAGTAACATGAACTAGACAAACCCTGAAATTTCCCCAGACTATAAGGACCATATTATTTTAGGATTATTTATAACAAGACTGGAGAGTAAGAACAGAGGTATGCCTTACACACGTTACTTCAGGAGTTATTGAAAAAAACCAAAAGATAACCCAGATATTCGATTTCCCATTGTTTGTCAAACCATAATACCTCTTGGGGATAAACTGCACACTATTTGGAATCCCATCCTTTATTGGTCAACTCTAGAGTATCCAAAAATCTCTACAATCTTGCCTTGAAGTTATTTTTTTTAACTAATTAAGCAGAACAGGCACTAATCATTGGTTGATATTCCTTGCTATCTATTATTTACTTTTATTCCCTCATGAAGCCTGATGTCTGGTAGGAAGTCTTTTATACTAAAATTTAATTACCTCTTCCACCCTAGGGGAGGTGTGCAAAACCCTGATAACAAAATAAGTACACCAAGGTTAAGGAAACTCATCGTAGTGTGGTATTTCGTATCGTTCTGAAAGGAAATGTTCTCCTCAGCTTGCAGGACAAGGTATTCAGCATGAAGGCACCAGTAGGAGACGTGGGGGAGGTTTCTAGCCCTTCTTGATTCAGTCCTTCAAACTTGACTCTTTGTCCTATCTAAAGTTGACACATCTGACCATCTAGCTCACCAACCAATTAAAACAAAATTTCAGGTCAATCAACAAGTATGTGTTCCCCCCACCCCAGAAAGAAATAGGATTCGTTTCCCAATTACATATGGAAATCAGTCTCACCAAACCATATCTGCCTCATGTGTGTATCCAACATGTATTCTTGTGGCTCTCTTTGCCACATGAATTGCTGTGGGGGTACAAGTATAAACATAGCTCTCGGCCTTTCCCATGTACTTCTTTTTGTTCCAATGGCATCACATCTGAGGAGATGTACGTTACATCAACTAGAGCAATGACTTCTCAACCCATCCCTACGTCTAGTCTCTCATACCTGAGCAACCCTGATCTTCTTCCCTACTGATTACTGAACAGATATATATATATTCTCTGGATTGTCATTACAAACCAAACTCTCCAGCCCTGTCTCTTTGTCTTCTTTTAAGCTTACCATGCTCCAGCCACCCTGGACAACTCTCTTTCCTATGCACATAGTTCTTTCTTCCCAAATGTTCATCACAGTGCTCCCTTTCCCTAGATGGCTCTTCTACCATTCCACATCCCACCCTTCCTTCAATGGCTCCTCCAACCTGACCTCTCCTACAAAGTCCTCCATGGTTAAGAGGTCATAATGGGAAGGGATCTCTCCAATAAACCACAGCCCACTTCAGCTGTACATCTCATAAGTCATTGGTCATATTTTAGTTTTGATTCACTCAGAAAACATTTATTGAGTGCCTACCATGTGTCATGCACTGGTCAGAGAAGGATGAGAAATAAAACATGTTCACAAACATCTCATAAGTTATGTGAGATGTAGACATGTAATCCACAGCGAGTCCATGTGAGATGTGCTCTGTGTGGGGTTCTCCACCTTGGCACCATTCACATTTGGGGCTAGATAATTCTTTGGTGGGGAGGGTTATCTTGTGTACTAAGAAAAAAGAGTAGACTTGAGCTTGAATTCCTCCCCTCTGTGCACTCTGGGTTGGAAGACTTTTTTTTTAATTACATGGAATCTCAGCTACCTCACCTATAAAATAGAAATAATGTTTCCTCCCTAGAGTTCTTTTTGTTAAGGAAAAGCGGTCTAGCAGGGCACCTTACACACCTTAATAGATACTGATTTCCATCTCCCCTTCTTTTAGGGGCATGAACGCTGAGGTAGGAGCAGCCTTACTTAAGGTTACAGAATCTGTGTTATAGCATTGGACAGAGGAGGTTGTGTCTTAAATGTTGTAATGGATTAAAGATGGCCACATATTTTTAGCAGCTTCTTCCATCAAGAGGTAGAATCCCTTTCATTGACCTTGTAACTTGCTCTGACCAACAGAAAGGGTCAGGCATGGTGCAGCATCAGCTCATAGTCTGGGCTTTAAGTGAACAAGTAACTTGCACTCTTGCATTTGTGGGAAACATCTGCCCCATGAGAGGAAGTCTTCTCTGAAACCTCCGACATGAGGAAGCTCAACTATCCACATAAAGAAGTCCCATGCAAGGGCTGAAGTTGTGGCTCAGTGGTAGAATGCTCACCTAGCATGTGGGAGGCCCTGGATTCAATCCTTAGCACCACATAAAAATAAATAAATAAATAAAATAAAGGTATTTTGTCCAAATACAACTAAAAAATAAATATTAAAAAAAGAAGTCCCATGCAGGGCAATCTACACCCTCAGCTGAGAACCCCAGCCCAAATGCTAGCCAAATGCTGCACACAAACTCAGGGAAGATCAAAGAGAACCCCCACCCCAAGCCCCTAACAATCCACAGAATCGTGAACAACATTAAGTCATTGTTATTTGAAGCTACTTATTTGGGGGCCATTTTTTATTTTTTAGCAACAGATAACTAAAACAAACCTGCACAATAAAATTGAAGAATGTAACGAGAGGGGGTTCTAAGGGTTGTTATTAATATAAAAAAGAAGAGTTAGCAGAAATGAGGAATAGTGAGAAAAAAATTTTTTTCAAAAGAAGTCAGACTTAAATTGTAACTTGAAGATGTTTAACTATTAAGTAAGCATGCAATAAATCTGTCTAACTGTACATTTCTTTCAACTTCCACTATTAAATTTTCAAATGTACAAAAGAGTTAAATAATAAATATATGCCCAGGTATCTTCTACCCACATTTGATAACTTTTAATAATTGACAATATAAAAGTTGTTCAATCTACAAATATAACCTCTCTCTCTCTCTTTCTCTCTATCTCTCTCTCTCTCTCTACCTCTCTCTCTCACACACACACACAAATTTTGGGGGAGACATTTCAAAGTAAATTGTGGAGGTCATGAGTGTTTTTTAAGTAGTGGAAAAAAGTATAACATAAAATTTATATCTTAACAATTTGTAAATGTACAGTTCACTACAGTTAAATACATTCACACCACTGTGCAACCAATCTGCCAAATTCTTTCCATTTCACAATACTGAAACTGTATGCCATTCAATAACAACCACTCATCCCTCTCTTCCCTGAGCCCCTGGCAACCACCATTCTACTTGCTATATGACTACTCTGGGTACCGCATGCAAATAGAATCATATAGTACTTGCTTTTTGCAACTGGTTTAATTCATTTTTCATAATGTCTTCATGGCTCATCTATGTTTTACCACATGCCAGAATTTCCTTCTTTTTTTTTTTTTTTTTTTTTGGTAATGGGGATTGAACCCAGTGGTTCTCCAGCACTTTTTTACTTTGAGGCAGAATATCACTAATTTGCCAAGGCTAGTCTTGAACTTGTAATCCTCCTACCTCAGCCTCTCAAGTTGCTGGGATTACAGGTATGCACCTCCATGCCTGGTAGAATGCCCTTCCTTTTTAAGGATTAATAATATTCCCTCGTATTTATATGCCACATTTTGTTTATTCACTCATCTATCATTCATTTGTCAATGGAACTTGAGTGTGAATAACACTGCTATGAACATGCATATATGAGTATCTCTTCAGAGCCTGCTTTAATTCTTTGAAGTATATATACAAAAGTAGAAATGCTGGATTATAGAAAAAGACGTCATGACATTTTACCTCTGCACTTCAACAGCATGAACTTTGTACTCATAGTAACTGTTAGCTGATGCCTTGGATTTGCCGTCTAACTGGCTGTGTGACTTTAATCAAGATCCTCAAAACTACTAGCCTTGGTTTCCTCATCTATAACATGAGATAGTAAAAATGCCTATCTCATAGAGTTGTTAGGAATCCTGAGAGAAAACTATATGTAAAAGCACTCAGCACAGTGCCTAACAGAGGGTGCCTGTGTTCAGCATATGCAGGCTGCTGTGGTGAAACATTTCTGCCATGAGCAAGCTAGTGCTGTTTAATCATTAATAGCACGAAAGAGTTATTTGCTATGCTCTTCACTTGTCATTTCAGATTTCTTAAAAGGGAAAGCTAGGCTCTCCATTATTATTTCTTTTTCAACCTGTTTTGCTTCCTTAAATCCTTCAGCAAGGTTAGCATTTTCTTTTTTACCTCCTTAGTCCTATATACAGCATGCAAACCAGCCAAATTTAAAGGGGGCATGCTCCATAAAATGACAACATTTCAGAGATGATCGAATAAAACTTCCTCTTCTACTTGTTTTTCAGTCTTTGTTTGAACAACCACATCACACCTCAGTCCCTTCCAGTTTTGAGGTCTTAGTATGGCTGCTCATCCTTGGAATGAGTCAATACTTGCCCTTTGGGTTCCCTCCTGGGGGTAGTGAAGAGGGGATTCCTGTTTTAGATTGGAGAGCAAGCAATTAACCTCTAACATCCCTCCCAGCTCTAAGAGGACACCACATGCTTTCTTTATGCTAACGCATGCACAAGAGAGCCTGCAACTTTTGTCTAGAGATAGTTCAAGATTAGATGTGTCTCTCTTCATGACACTCAACAATCCAGATGAAAAATAATGTAACAAGGATTGTCTGATGGGAAATTGATTAAATTTATTAGTCAATACCAAGGCTAGTATAGTTGTTCAAATTAATATAGATTCCCATGCCCCAGGCCAAAGGAAATTATTTGGGACTCAGAAGTAATATCAGGAAGTGTCCTCTGAACTCATGGTAAATCTGCATGGCCAGAGCCTCCATACGTGTGCAGGAATGCTATGCAACTGCCTCAGCACTCATGTGATCTTCTTACACAGGCGTCACTAGAAAAAAAAATCCATTTATTGTTGCTCAATACATTTTTCACTTTCAAGATGATGTATATTTCAAAAGAACTTGATGCATAAGCCCATGCATGATAAAAATAATCTATTGACTTCATTCATATCAAACCTGTTATATAAACTTTGAATTGCTGAGCTAAGATTTGCAGCACAATTCTGAAATTAAGGCAATGGATATCTATTAACAGAAATGCTCAGCGAGCTCCATTTTCTCTGAGATGATTCTGAGAAACATTACTTCCACTTTCAAAAAAGTGGAAAAAATTAAGGTTTAATGTCTTAAAAGATTGTCTCTCATATGAATAGGTTCTTTAAAATGGCAAAAGAAAGTCACCACTTAACTTTTCCAAGACACTGTAGCTCCACAAACCTTGAAGTTATACATGAATGAACCAGGCGACATCATCAAATGATCTTTAACTAGTCTTGGCACTAACACTGCTCTCTGTCATACTGGTGAGCTTGAGACCAACACATACATATCTTTGAAAATTCTCAGCATGATTCAAAATGCAACCCCCTCTAGTCTCCCCTCTCATTTGTTAATGGGTCTTTACTCCTCACCCTAACCCACCCTACCTCCATGGCTTGTTCCACTGGTGGAACTTTTTCCTAGTTTCTATCCCAATGTCAGTGAACTCCTTTCATCTTCAACCTCCTCCAAGAACATACAGTGAACATTTTAACCTAATTTAAGTCCATCTCTCTCCATATCTACCCATGGGATGCTGCTTCTCTTTCTCTTCCTAAATGGAAGCTACTTATCTTACACACACACACACACACACACACACACACACACACACACACATATCTACCTAGGAAGTGAGAACAGCTTAGCTCTCCACAATTGCCAGACCACAACTCTTCTAATCTCATGCAAAAATTCCTCTCTTGATGCCTCCTGCACAGTGATATTATTTTCTTACCTGATTGCCATTAATATTTCTTTTTTTTTCATCCATTTTTTTATTGGTTGTTCACAACATTACAAAGCTCTTGACATATCATATTTCATACATTAGATTGAAGTGGGTTATGAACTCCCAATTTTACCCCAAATGCAGATTGCAGAATCACGTCGGTTACACATCCACAATTTCCATCCCTTTATTAAGACCCCTTTCTCAACTTGGATACACAGAAAATGCAATCAAGAATCAACCCATTTACTGAAAAGTCTACAACTACTATATATCATCTACTGAATAAAAATGCAACTAGTAAAAAGAGATCTTTATTCATACACATATTCATATTTTTCCTTAAAACTACTTAATATTTTCCCATAAATTTCAGAAGTGTCTTTGCTTGTTGGCTCCCTAAGAAAACCAACCAGGCACCCTTTAAGGTTTTCCTTTTCCTTACCTATCCTGTAATAATTTTAATTATTCCTCCAAGAAGTATCCCAGCAATAACCCACTGTCCACTCCAATCTTTACTTTTCTCGACATCCCTTTAGTATTTACACACATAATTTTTAATCATATTGTCTTGTCATGTCACAAAATGAAATTGTTATTCAACTCTTCCATAGAATACTGCTTTCTACAAGTGAACTGTAAACCCCATGAAAACATGAATTGTGGTTTCTATTTTTTATTAGACTTTAACAAATATTTGCCAACCAATAGAAACAACATGATTAAAATTAGTGCACGAAGATATTGCTTTTTATTATCTTTTTGTTAAGAGATACTTTCTTTCACCAAAATATTTGGAGTAAGTCTGAGCAAACCAGGCTAAATTGTGCTGAAGTTAGACAATAAAGTCACAATGTTTCCTTGTTATTCAAATTGTGTTAGCCCTGGAGGTTCAGGTGTTCCTGGAATTCATTCAATATGTTTTTAATATCCTGGAGAGACTTATTGTTCATTTTATAGATGGATAGTATTCTATATTTAGATGATATACTATCATTCAATTAGAGAGTGCTATTTTTTTACATGTATGAAGAGGACAATAGGAAGGAATAATTTTAAATAATAGTAGCAACCATCATGTATTGATCTTAACTATGACAGATCAAGTATTCCATATATATCTCTAATTCTTGTCTCAATCTTATAAATAGATCCTATTATTGTTATTTCACAGAGGAGCTGATTAAAGTCATAGGTTTAGGTAGATTGCTCAAGGTCACACACTTAGTTTGTGTATCTCCTACAAAAATAATATTTTAATTGTTGGATGTGATTTTAAAGTCTTGCTATTTCCATTATACCAAAATGAGATTAATTATTAACACATTTTAGAAACAAGTTACTTTATAGGAAGGTTTATACCAAAATGGGTATAGTTTGTATCTGATTGCTACTCAATTTACATTTCATGTTTGGGCATGTTCTTTGAATTTTTCTAAATTTTAACTATTATCATTTATCTATAGCCAAATACTTATTTACAAAGTGGTCTACTAGGTTCAGTAAAATAAAGCCATATATAATATTCTGAAACCCAAGAGAAATTTAAAAAAAAGCAAAAACAGTCAAATAACATACATCAACAACAAGAAAAATGCTGTACCTCAGGCTATATATATTGGAAACATTGCCTCTGCAGATTTTGAATAGAGTTCAACAAATTATGGGTAGTGTTTGAAAGGTAAGAGAGAAACAATGCTAAAAAAATAGCAATGTAACCTAAAGGGATACTTAGGTAAAAATATATCACAACTAAAGATATTCTTATTTTCCAAACCCAAAGGTAGGCAGGTCTATGGCAACCTGTCATTACTTAAGGAATAATCCCTGGAGTGTTTAACATGGTACAGTGACTCCAGTTTAAAGTCCTAATAATTACAAAGATAATTTAAATACATGAAGTTGGCTCCCTGGCTTTCAGTATTTATGACCATCATAGTTACTGATAGTATGTATGTATGTGTAAATATATGTGTGTGTATACACACACACACACACGCGTACACACAAACCCCCATACATATGTGTGTGTGTATGTATATGTATATACCATTTTTTTGTTTATTTCTTTGTTTGGATTTTTAAAATAATGCTATCATCATTTTATATTCAGAGGACCTTAAAGGTAAGAGTTCTACAGCAAGGATTTTTGTACCTCAGTAACTAGCACTGTGATGATGAGGGGTGGGTTAGACATTTCATTTATAAATTCCACCTCTGGGAATTGTACTTCAGTGAGGTGCCCTGGTAGTTGGTATCTAAATACTTTTCTGACTGGTTTCCCTCTCACAGGATCGCTTTAGATGGCACTGTGATTCAATAAACCACAGGGATACAGCATTAACTCTCAGTGTGTTAGAACTTGAATATCCATTCATATTACAATCAGGGAATTCAAATGATAGATTGTTTCTGGATCAGAGTTTCTCCAGTCAAGAATATTTCTATCTGATGAGAATGACTATTTTGACTTTGAGATATAAAACCCATAGAGATACTAATTCAAATACATTTAATCTGATCTCCATGCATTCCGACACTTCACTGCTACATCCTAGCTATTCTTTATAGGAAAAAACTTATTGTACTGCCAAAACACCCCCTGCCACCTCGAATGACAAGAGCATTCATGCATTTTCATGAGCTTATTTCAGGACAGGGAAAGCAAGTTCCACCATTTCCAATAAATACTTTAAGATACTAGAATATTCTAAATGGATACTTTAATTAAAGGAACAGCTAACAATCCTATGTATACAATAACCAATGATAGGAAATTATAAGCTCAAAAGCCCATAAGTTAATAAAATTATGAATAGTTTCCCCTATGCCCCCCAAATTGTGTGTGTGTGTGTATATATATATATATATATATATATATATATATATATGAGTGTGTATGAGTGTGTGTGTATATGTTTTTATTTCATTTGATTTTGCTTCAATCATCCTCACAACATCTGAGAAAAATACTAACTATGCCACATACATTCCAGTACAGTTTCACTTCAAAAGCTGGAAGAATCAATAACCACAAGCATAAAGAAAATATACTTGTCAACCTATTCCATAATGTGTAGTATCTATCAAAAATAATACTGAAGACATGATCAGGTAATTTGAAAGTACAAAGAATATTTCTGTGGTCAAGATCTTCAAGCCGTTAAAAATGCCAACTCAATGCTGCAATGTTTTAATCCGAACAGTAATTGGATCATAACAATTTAGAGAAAATAAAATATATTACTGCTGTTGTTACAAGAGCCCACAGGTGTGATTATCTAGCTGAATATTTCACATACACACACAACAAAATTGTGATTTTTATCAACCAAGCTGTAAGGAAGTGTGAAGAAAACTGCAAGTCTCATTACAAATGCAACCTGGAGAAGAACATCTAGAAATCCATCTACAGAAGTCTAAAGATGACTAAGAAAAGGATCAACACTAACATAAAAACAGAAATAGGAAATAAAAATAACATTAATAGCAATACTAATGATAAAAAAATAATTACAATAATTTTCTTAACACTATTCTAATCTAAAAAGACCTTTGGAGGATGTATCTGTAGTTCAAAATCCTCTCATAATAACAACCATGATAAAATGTGACCACAATCTGGACAACTGCATTTCAGTATATCAAACACATCAGAGTTGCGCTAAGGCAGCCTCCCCTTCTGAACCATTCGAAAGAGCAGCCTGTGGAATGTAACCTTCCTTGTGACATAGTCCAACCATTTCATTTACCCTTCCCCACAGTGTATCACTCCCATTGACGCTCCATGCCTTGGGTACCCTCCTTTTACTCTTTCCCTGAATAGTTCCCACTCATTCTCAAAAATCCATCTCAAATGTTACCTTAAGTGTAAAGTCTTCCTTGATTCTTTCAGTCCAACTTATATTGTTAACACATACCCATGGGTAATAACAGTTATTTGTTTGTCTCCACCATTAGATTGAATTTTTGGAAAGCCAAGACTAATTTTGAATTTTTTAAAAAAAATTTCAAATCTGGTATGAATTGGATAGATGGAATGCATGGAAGCATTCAGGAAAGAAAGGCTGTTGTATCTCAACCCTCATTCTGATATTTTGACTTCAGTGTTATAACGGTATTTGCTGTTGAATTGTAGATCTACCAGCTATATGAACTGAATGCTGATGATACATGCTCAGATAGTAATAAAAAATCAAACACATCAAGATATCAATAATTCTGGTCAGAAATTGTAGCTTGTATAAGCTGTGTTGCACTTAATGTGGGCCTACTTACTGGTATTTTACATGGAGAAAATAATACTTACAACCACTAATATGCCAGACCAACCTTATACACAAAACGTATTGTTTTATGAATAAAGCTTTTGATTAAACAAAAACCATAATCAAGCAACATACAAACCAAGGTATGGGTGTTTATTACACTGCTCTCACGGTATTCAATATGTACATTGTCTGTATTTAGATTTCTTATTTTTTTCCTGTTTCCATTATCATTTTAAACTACTGAAAGTATCTTGCTAAAGGAAAGCTAAGATAGGACAATAATAAAAATCTAGAGAACACTCCTAACTTCAGCAAGAGAACTCAATAAAAACATAATACTTCTTATAGTTTAATAAATGAATTTCTTTCTTCAAGGAAGGAAAGCAAGTGTGGCCCACAGATCCCAAATCAGTTTCATATTCTCATTCTGTAGAACTATGTATTAGATGGTGCAAACCTGAGACACCTACCCCTTATCACTGGGTTCAAAATCTAATCTAATTGCTTTAAAGTCTAGAATCACTTGATCTTAGCCAAAAGGCCGAGAAGCGATAAAAGTCTAGAATCAAATGAAGAACTGAAAGTGCAAAGTGATCCCAACACTACACCAGCAAAGACCCATAAGAGGGTGGTAAAAGAGCACTATTTTTTCTCAGTACCAAGGTTGTTCTCTTTGAGGCATTTCTTTGTGGACCGTACATTTCATTCCACTGAATTTCAGTCAACTCCATGGTAGACAACACCATCCGTCTTATTTCATCTTTTTAACGGGGACTTGATGAGGTGACACTGGACTGATTCTTAAAAACACATTACCTGCTATGTGAGGCATTGTGTGACAGGAAGAACTATCTTAGTGACAGGCACCTGACAGCAGATTTGTTGATTTCATGGTCACTTCATTTAAAGTAACAACAGGGTGAAATATGCCATCTGATAATCTGTTTGAATGTTGACTGTGAAAAGCACTTAGCATTTCTGCCAGCTCCCACGACTACAGAATCTGTTCTCCAATATGTGAGGGTCTGTCTTCCTCTTTACTCCTTTTTATCAATTTTCTTCCCCCATTTCCTCTTTCTTCAGAGGAAATCCCTCAGTCATTTTCTGGAAAAAAGGTTATTTGGAGACATTTGGCACCCAGAATAAGTAGTTCTCCTTTTAAGCCACACTCTTTTAAGGCTACCAGGTAGAAAAAGAACACTTTTTCACATATCCACAGGCCATGAATTAGAAGAATACAAGACCCTTCTTAAAAAGTCATTTGAACCCTCTAAACTGGTGGAGGGTGAGGTGTACACTTGGAAATTACACCTTTCATTTTCTAGTGTTAATTTTAAAAAAAACAATAAGTCCAAGCAACCAAGGGTCACATTCGCATACATTTTTGCCTACATTTCTTTTTTTTTTAAAATTCTTAAACAGGTGAACATCACTTATCTAAAATGCTTAGCATCAGAAGTGTTTCAGATTGGGAGATTTGGGGAGGAGGTGGGGGTAGGAATACTTGCATAGATTTTTCTAGTTCAGCATCCCTAATCAAAAAAAATCTAAAATCCCAAATGTTCCAAAATCCAAAATAATGTAAGCACTGACATGATACTAAAAGTTTTGGATTTCAGCACACCTTCGATTTGGGATTTTCACATTAGGAACCATTAGGGATGCTCAAACTATAGTAGCAAAAGTGAAAACAAACTGGATCACAGCGACAGCAGGAAAGCAACAGCTCTCCATGCTTCACCCTCCCAGAGTACTCAAGTTGGAAATGTGGGTGCTGAAGGGACTGTCCTCCTTCTGCAGGGCAAGGACTCTGACAGGGAAAGAAGACAACAATTTTCTCAGACTCCATAGCTAGCTGAGCTTTGGTCTTTTGATGTGCTGGGAGAAGGCAGACCCACAGAAAATAATTATCACCATGTTAGTCACAGTAATAATTTGTTCTTATAAAGCATTTCCCAGTTCATTTAAAACATTAAGCAATAAACACGGAATCTTCTAAAGGAAACCAGCGGTTACACTTGCTTTCTGAGTTGCTCCTTTAAAGCATGCACTAGGAAAAAAAATCATATGCCAGGCACAAGCAGCTTATGTGAAGAGAGGGTTAAACTCAGACTGCTGTAGAAAATACTCAACCTTCTTAGATATCTAGAAATTAACCATGCCAACTGTCTCATATCCTAATTGCTTGGAGTCCCACACCCACCAAAGAAAGACTCAGCAGAGCCGCCCAGCCCACACATCCAAGAGCCTTTTGGATATCAACATGCTTGAAGCTTTTTAAAACAGCATTAAATATGAACCCAAAACAGCCCAGTTAAAATTTACACTTCCTCTGAAAGATTTTTGACATATTCAATGCTTGTGAAAGCTGAGGGCTGACGGCCTAGTCAAGTACAGTTGAGTGAGCAGACTGCCAGGCTCCCCACACTCCACCTCCAGGGCAGGTGAACCGTGACACGGAGGGACAAACCTCTCTTGCCTTCTGTATTCCTTTCCCAGAAAATATTAAAAAAGGAAAGGGGAAAAAAAAAAAAACTTCCTTCAAACTATTGTTTGATGATTTCTTTGTTTAAATAAACATCTCAATAGAAGTAGGTTGCTAGCAACGTCTACTCCACGGCTTCATCTGAATCCCTTCTAAGCAGTTAATTTCTCACTAAATTTCTCCCAGTGTTGACAGCTGGCCCATATAAGTTGGACTTTTTTTCCCTCCTTTCCAGTGTGTTTTTCTTTTCTAATTGATCCTGCTATACCCAAGAAGCCACTTCAAAATTCTTAGCACTGTTTACCAAGGATATAAAGAAAAATGCCAGATATACATGGATGAGAACTTTTTCTTAGACTGTTACAACTTAAGCACTATTAATACACTCTCCTGTAACTGCATTTATTTCTTTATTCAACTTTTAAAAAATGCTTTTATCCAAAACTTCCTGTCATGTCGTGGTAAAAAAAAAATGTGGTTTTGATGATATGCAAACAGATGAAAGATCAGTGAGGAAAAGTATTTAAGGAGCATGTCTCTAAATCAAAATTGACAATTTTTCAAGTTGCACTAATATGATGCTGCATATCCCTGAAGGCATGTGGGTGTGGGTGTGGGTATGGGTGAATGCATATACATGTGAGTGCTATTTAAAACAATTCTATATTGGTCCCTATAGAAAAGGCCATCCTCTTCAGCACATTTCCAAACTTCATCAAGCTCTTCATAACTGCATACCTGTGAAGCTTCCTGATATTTGGCATTTGGTGTAAACCATTGTGTGAACCCAAGCTTCATCACTTCCATTTTCTGCCATCTGGAGGATAATGAAAATGAAATAAAGACCAAAAAGTGTTTGGCTTTGTTGTTGGGGGGCGGGGCACACCCAAGGTATTAAGTTATTCAAACACCAGTAATGTATGGCATTGCACATTCTCACTGTCACAGCCTTTGTTGAAAAGGATTTCCCTGACCTTTCCTGTAACCAGCAAACAAATAAGCCCTCTCTCTCAGCGGGAGAGAGGCACTGGTCCATTAGATCATTAAGCAGTTCTATTCAGATACCCCCCATTCTCCTGTCCTTGGCCCTGAAGAGGGAACTGGCAGCGGTCCAATCAGTCAGAGAGAAGGCAGGCAAATGTGATTGCGTATAGGATAGCTTGAAATGTCGCAGCAGGACCAAAGTCGCAGAGCAGACAGCACTGAGGGGAGGATGTGGCGCTACACGGGGGTAGTGTTCCAACAACGGAAGGCTGGTGTTTCAGTCTGCCAAACAACGTAATGACTCACCCAGGCAGGAAAATATTACCACCATGGGGATATTTGGAGCGTCTCAGTCTGAGAGTAATTAGGGACTAAACTACAACAGCATGCTTCAGTGATGAAATGAGAAAATAAGCAATACCTCTGTCAAGTTCTGATTGGCGAGTATTAAATGAATATGGGCTTCTATCATCTCTGACCACAAAGTAGGAACTTGTAGCAGATTGTCAGAGTGGAGAACTATTTCCACATTTTCATGAAATAAGACAGCACACAAGTGTGTGTGTACACACAAATACACACATTAAAAAAAAACTGGTGAGATGAAAAAATGTTACAGTTGGCAGAAAGAGTTTTAGAGAGAATCATTACCACAATTATATAATTCATTTCTATAGCAGGCATTTGCTCATCCTGAAGCTTTTCCACCCCTAATTACAATGTCTGCAAAGAAGGAAAAAATGAGTCCAGGATGGCAAATGCTAACAATATCATTTTATTCATAAGAATGATATACAACTTCCGAAATAAAAAGCACATGTGTTTAATGGATTTAGGTAGCAAAATTATTTTACTTATTAGTATCAGTTTGCGCAAATGTAAATTCTCTGGCAAAGAGGACAAATGTTAATTTTTATTTCTTTGTATTTTCAAATTGTGAACAATTTGTATTCATTAGACAATGCAAAAACCTCTTTTCTCTTATAATGGTAAAGTGACATTATAATTAAATTGGATAACCTCAGCAGCAACTGCAAGTTAAGGAATCACTTATAAACTGGCTGGACAAAGCCCAGGCACATTAAACCACCAAACGGAGTTACACATCAATAAGCCTTCATTGCAATGGCCAGGTCAGAACCTCAGTCACACAAAGAGAAAAAGATTAGTCAGCCTGCAAGGCCTTAGAAAGTTGGCAGTAAGAATGTCTCTTCAGAGGAGTCCTCCCTCCCATCTTCCAGAAGGAGATAAAAGTGTCTGAAACCTGAAAGACACTTGTTTGACTCCCCCCTATAGAGGTGCTATGTCCCCTCCCAACCACCCCCCAAAATTCATTCTTACAGTATCAGTGTCACTGAAACGGAATGAGGGGAAAACACAAATTATCTCTCTTCTCAATATGAACAACCTCTATTAGGCCAGGTTAATAAACTCTAATAGATGTAAGGGCTAATACAATATTCAGCTATTGACATAAACATAAATATAAATTTCAAAGAAAATAACCTACTTTAGTAAAACTACCTGTGCAATAAAAATTAATGAACTCCAAATGATTCTGCACATCTCCACCAAATTGCATTTTCAGGCTCACATCTTCAGGACATGCTGGGTGGTTTGATGCATTCCCACAATTCATCTTCCTGCTAAGCCAATTTTAATTTAAATGCAATTAAAGGCTCAAAATGAACATTATGTATTAGATAAAGCCCTGAATCTGCAGACTATCATAAATATGATTTTCAGAAAAATTAATTACAAGCCATTAGGGTACAAGTCATCTTACTGCAAATGTTGAGTTAAATTGCAGAATTAGTTTGTTCGTTCCATTAAATGTTAAATACTGATTTTGAGCTTTGTGCTAATTTAATATCACTAGGTCAGTTTATAAGGAAAATGTTATTTATAGCTAGAACTTCTGAAGTGTCTTAACATTCCTTACTAATTAAATAATACGTTTTTTGAAGAGATAAAAATAATCTGAAGTGAGTTTGGTTCAAATATTAAGACTATTAATTTTCACATGTTATTCTTTTATAATTACAACATATTGTAGATTTTATATTCTTTTTATGCACTAGTTTAAATATTCTACTTTTCCCAACATTAAGAAAAAACATAATATAGGGGAAAATACTACAGATTCAGCATCCCTAATCTGAATGTCTAAAATTCAAAATCTGAAACTTTTAAAGTACCAACATGTTGCTCAAAAAGTTTTGGATTTCAGATTTTCAGGATAGGGATATTCGACTAGTAAAATCTATGCAAATATTCCAAAATTTGAAAAAGGCTGAAATCTGAAATACTTCTGGTTCCAAGTATTTCATTCAAGGGATGCTTAAATAAATATATAATAATATATAGTGCTGTTCTAATAGACCAAGGCCATGCAACCACCCTATTCCCACTCTCAGGCCAGTATACCATAAGCAAACCAAGAAATCAAACATCCAATGTTACTTCTTGCCAGCAGAGAATACCAGGAACAAAACAAGTTGGAGAACTTTCTTTGAAATTGCTATGTTCACTTTAACTTTTAGTAGATGTGTTTTCTAAACCATGTGGTAATTTCAGTATGTCATAACGACATGACTCACTGGTGGAAAGAGTTTGGAGGATCCAATGAGATCCTGTTGCCTTTGGTATACAATTGATGAAGTCATTCAATTAAAAACATGACAGTGATTTTTTTTTTACATCGTAGTTGTAGATTGACAGAATGCCTCTATTTTGTTTGCTTTACTTTTATGTGGTGCTAAGGATTGAACCCAGTGCCTTACCATATGCTAGGCAAGTACTCTGTCACTGAACCACAGTGTCACCCCAACAGTGATTTTTTATACATTTTTTAGTTATAGATAAATGCAATACCTTTATTTATTTTATATGGTGCTGAGAATTGAACCCAGTGCCTTACACCTGTGAGTCAAGCACTCCACCACTGAGCCACAACCTCAACCCCGACAGTGATATTTTTAAAAGGCTATGAAACCTGGGTTCAGTTTCAATCAACCTCTTTATTTTCAATGATTAATATTAAAAAAAAAAAACTCCCACATACTATTAAGTCATGGTAGAATAAGAATATTTCTGACTTACAAAAATAAAATCATCAAGTTGCTAAATTCAAAGTAAAAATAAAATAGATATCATGTGGAAAATTACTTCCACCTCATGATTTTAGTCTTTGCAAGACAACTTTCTATCTTGACTGGTCACTTGCTTTTACATTGATTTCCACAGTGGAATTTCATTAAAAACAGAATTGCCTTATATGATTTATGCAGATTCAGCAGATAAATTATTCTAATTGGCTCTCAGACTATGTAAATATAGCTAACTTAGGAGGCAAAGAGACTATTTAAATAATAATATAGGGAAAATTATTACAGTATTTGTTTGGAATACAATAATGACTCAAGAAAAAATGGCAATCCCTTCCCTCTACTTCACCCATTGTGGGCTAAGTCCTAATCCCACACTTTTAAAAACATTCACCCTTTATCAGCATTCTAGTTAAGTCCTTCCCTTTCTCCAGGGCAATGTGATTATTTGCCTATGTTTGCCTCTTGTCTGCTCCTGCCTCAAGACACACCTACGGCACTACTGGACACAGATAACTATGTCTATAATTGGGACTGAGTATTTGGTAGCTGCCTAGGATGTCTGAAGTGCTGATGATGAGACCATGAGGAGTCCATATTAACTTAGCACCTGCATATATGTAAAATTTATGTAATAATTCCACCAGTCCTGGAACGTTTGTTAAAATAGATATTTTCAAATATGGGAAGTTGCTATTTATAAAAAATAAAATAAACACACATACATCCTTACAATAAAAGGATTCCCTCACAGCTTGGCTATGAATGCTATGCAAGCCTAGCTAATACCTTTATACTATTTGGTATAAGTATTTTAAGCTAAAATATTAATAGTTCCAATAATTTCCCAGAACATATGTTCAGGAATAAATAACAGGGTCAATGTCACACATGTAATCCTTAGGAAACATATTTTCTTCTTTGTTCTTAATCCAAATTCCTTATGATTGGGAGGTGATATGGGGAAAAAAATGTGTGGACTCATAAAACTCCTGGCTCCTAGAGATCATTCAATCAATCACCTCCGTCCTGTTTCTTCTGCATATTTGCTATGTCCCACAAACAGCAATTTAAAGAAACTTAAGGGTTGTGTTTGAGGACTAACTTTCTTTGAGTCATTTAAGGTTATTCTGTAAAACAAGATTCAAACCAGATAATTTAATTTCACTTTTGAAATAATTTAGAGTTAAAAAAAAAACTAAAATCCATGGTTATGGAAGAATCCATTCACTCCATAGAGCATGGACTACTATAAATAGTTCAAGTTCTACATTAAATCATATAAATGGATTCCAAGAATGAACTTTGTAGAACAGCTAATGGTTTGTCTCAAGACCTTAAAATGAGTTATTAGTAAAAATTGGAATTAAAACTTGGTAGTTCACTCACATATTTCTATACTATAAATTGATACATCCCAATAATAATAAAAGTACAAGGCACCACATTATTAGAAATTGAGACCTTTTCTTTTCTTCATTTCCTCATCATGGCTGCCATTCTCTGACAAGCACTCCTATGATACACAATGGGATGCTTCACTTCCTTTCTCAAAAGTGTCTGCCTCCTAATGTTATGAATAGCTACTCTGAGGCAACAAACTAACTTTGAAGTTTTGTTTGATTTTCCATTATGGAAACGAAATTCCATAATTACAGACCATAAATACACTTTTTCTAATTAAATAAAAATGATCAACTTCTACTATTCGCCAAAAGTCTTGAAAAATCTATAAAAGAACCTAGAAATGAAAGAATGACTGTAGAACATTCTGATTCCTTAAACATGTACAGTAATACTTTTTATGAATATAATATTTGCAGACTGAACTTTGATCTTTTACAATGTGAATAAGAATTAGAAATTTACATAGTAAATACGTTATAATAATTGATATTAATATTCTCAAATGTTATATCAATTTTTTTAAAGTAGGTTAAATTTTAAATAAGTCTTAATTTTTCTCTGTAAATTATAAATCTGTAATTGGCTATCCTTATACATAACTATTCTGATAATTACCATTGTACATTCTCTGTTGGGGTACAACAATGTCATTACCATTAAAAAGTCACAAGCAACTCCTAAAATAAAGATATGAAATTTCACTACACTACTTCAAGGATTAACAAGAGAGAGAACACCTGAAGATAAAATTCTGAAATAAATCCTGTATTGTTCAGCAAAAGTCCAGTGGCCAAAAGTCACAGCTTTTCTAAATTCAATAGTCATGAGAAACCATTTTTAAAGATAAGAAAGTTGTCACTAAACTTGATCAAGGCTTTAGATGCCGACATCCTTTTTAGTTCTGATAGAAAAGAACAATATTTTAAGGTAGTATTAAAGGTGAAGAAACTAACTTCTGTTGGCACTACCCACTAGAAGACATATGTAGTAATGTAGATCATTAGTGGGAATGAACTAATCCCTGTGGATGTTAGATTAACTTTTGAGGATTTGGATCTCATAAAATTTAGAATTGCTGGGTGCCATAAGGCACGCCTGTAATCCCAGGGGCTCAGGAGGTTGGAGCAGAAGGATCAAGAATTCAAAGCCATCCTCAGCAAAAGTGAAGTACTAAGGAACTCAGTGAGACCATGTCTTTAAATAAAACACAAAATCCGGCTGAGGATATGGCTCGGTGATCAGTGCCCTTGAGTTAAATCCTCAGTACTCGCCACGCCCCCCCCCCCAACAAAAAAAGTTTAGGACCATATTTTTTTTATGCTTTTTAAGTATGTTTCCAATTATCCTTTTCCAAAACCTAAAAATAGTTTTCATTTCAGTTTCTTTTCACACTTTGATTCATAGACTCAAAATAATAGTTGGATTTCACCACTTTTCCCAAGTTACAATTCATTTCAATTTTCTTCTGGCTACCATTGACCCTTGTTATCTTCTGAATTCTCATTCATCACTTTTTGAGATTCTCTTAGTTCCAAACTGTAGGTCTAGATATGTCACCACTCCTTCATACCTATCTCTTTCACTACAGTGTTGTGAAATTCCTATGTTGAAGCTTAAGTGTTCTTCCATGAATATTCTTCCTAATTCTTTAATAATGCCATTTTTAGCAGTGGAAAAAAATTGTTTTCATATCTATATACATATAGGTTGTTTTATCCAACCAAATACTCCCCTCCTAAGTTCTCCTCAAAATTTATATTTGTTAGTTAATTTGTGCTTTAATTTAATCATAATTTGTTAACTTATCTCCCTATTCAAAACATTCACTAAGAATCCAGTTGGGTCCTGAGACTATGTTTGTGTGTCAAACAGACAAGGTGCTACTTTTCTGAAGCCAACACTCTGGAAGGGACAAGAGAGTATACAGATTTACAATTAAATCATGTCAGAAATAGGTCAATGTCCATTTGGAACAATTGTTGGCCCACTTCTTTTATATTATATGAAACTATATTCACATAGATACAATAAAGTTAGTAGCTACTAACATACTATGGGGAAACAACATTATATATAAAAATACCAAAAATGAGTATACTATTGATGTATAAGAAAAAACTTCTCTCATGTAATACAATACCATGGTACTTAGAGAGTTAATAGTTTATATTGCTGATTTGTTTCAGCCCTTATATCATTGTTGTGTCTGAATGTCTATGCATATGTAAATGTTTTAATAATGTTATAAGAGCATGTTAACTTTTTCAAAAACTATCATGAAATTACATGAAAACTCAAATTCTATATTTTTTATATTTTACTTTTATTTGTTCTAATTAGGTATACATGACATGATAGCAGAATGCATTTTGATTCATTGTACACAAATGGAGCACAACTTTTCACGGTGTAGAGTCACACTACATGTGCATTCATACATGTACCTTGGGTAATGACCTTCATCTCATTCCCCATTTCCCCTCCCTTCCCTCCCTTTCCCCTCCTTAACCTTCACTTTTCCAAGAGTACCCACTGTGCTTAGCTTTGAGAGGCCTGCCTTAGTGTGCAAGACTGAGTAAGAAGCCTCTCGTGGCTTTCCATTATATCCTACAAATTTGTTGGCATGGTGATCAAATTTTTAAAATTTTTAAAACTTTACAGTGGAAAATACCTTAGGCACACACTTCAAGTAGCATGCTGCAGAGGCTGAGCTGTGGTAACTTAAGGATAACTTTTGAACTACAGTATCTTTGTTAAATTCCACTAGTTAGGTCAATATTATATGGGTTCATGACAACAGTTAAACCAATCTTACGTGTGGTAGTTCATTACGACACTTTAGATAATATGTGGTAGTTATTGAAAGTAAGGTTTGTTTTACTATCCCATCTATAATGCACAGCTTGCAAACCAAAGAATATAATACTTAAAATAAGATTTTTCACTTCTTTCTTATATGTATTTAGAAACAAGACTTTCATAAATAGCTACCCCAATCAAGCAACATTTTTCACTTGCAGAATACAATCCTAGTCATTCTGAAAGATGCTTATGTTTCCAATCAAATATAAACTGCAAACTTTGAACACTATTTAATCACAAACAAAGATATCCAAAGTCCATTTTATTAAGATATTGACAGTGGTTTTACATGGTTACCTGAAACACTGGCAAGTCTTGTCATTCTTCAGATTTAAAAGTTGCCTCTGTGCCATGGTTTGGAATTACCATAGGGATGACCTACATGTACAATTAAATTACATATTTTTCATGCTCTATAACACATATTCTTGGTGTTTATAGAAATCAGCAATTTCAAATCCTACTCAGCAATCACTGTATTGAACTTAACTGTTACAATAATTCACTAAGTGAGTCAAGTAATGTTCTCAATATTTTTTCAAATTTTAATTTTATTCCACTGCAGAGAAAAAAAATGCTCTGAAATACAGTATTTTTTTTCATTGCTTTGCCACTCTTTTCTTCCTTTGTAGCATTAAACCCTTCTAACTGAAAGAGAAGATTCAAGTTAGCACAAATTTAAGTGCAAAAAAGAAAAAATCCAACTCAGCTCAGACTTAACATCAAAAAAGGATGGACGGATGGTTGATTAGAAGGCAGCAAGGGAAGAAGGGAGGACGGGAAAAAATAAGAATGCAAGGAAGAAGACAGGGAACGGTACAGAGAGAAAATGGTCATCTAGGATTTCGGGTTAAGTTTTATTCAGTGAGTCAAATAATGTAAGCAGAATCTGCTTTTGTTTTATCTCCCAGCTGTGCCTACAACCTTGTGGGTTTCAACCTCAGGTTCCAGGAGGTGGGCAGATGGCTACCAACGTTGCCAAAGCCACATGTTGTGAAGTTCAAATCCAGTAGAATGCAGCAGGTTATTCTTCTACTATTCCTAGCAAAGGCCTCACATGTCTATCACTAAATCAATAGCTGTGGCATGGCCTAAGTGTACAGAGAATGACCCGGGAAAACCAAGTCACAAACCCAGTCCCACCATCACAAACAGAAACAACTCCACCCAAATCAGGGGCTGAGAAGGGAGATAAAGATGGTATCTCAGAGGAAAACTAAAATTCTAACATGAAGAGAAGAGTGAATGAAAACTAGGTAGCCAAAGTAGCATGTTTACTATTTTACCCCAGCCAAACTTTGATATATAAATGTAGAGCCATGGCAGCCTTGGAAAGTCTCTATTTGGGGCCTTAAATTAAGGTAAGAACCCACTGGAAAAGGTGCAGATGAACCTGTCATGCAGCTTCACTTGCACAGCAATCTCATTTTTTTAATTTAAATTGCATATTAATTGAGATGACTTGGCAGTGATACAAATTATTAAAAGAATACAGTCCCCTAAGGCTACCCCTGAAGCAGTCACCATTTACTGGTGGCAAATAGGAAAAGGATCATTTCTGTTCTTGTTTTTCTAGCTATTCAAATTCCAGATATGTTTATTCAAAACTATTGTCAGATTATAAATACTATTTATGGTCTTTGTTCATTTACATAGGAAAGAACTTCAAAGGTTAAACAATTGACTTTGAAATTGCAATATACATCATCCTCCCAGAATCCTCTAAGATAAAGGCTGTACTGTATCTCTGCAATCGACCAGAGAGAAAGAGGGAAAAATATAGGATAGGATAGACCTTGATAGGAAAAAAAAAAAGTTAGCAAGATATAGAAATAAGCCTAACCTTTGGAATAAATATATTGATCTGTTCATGTAAAGCAAAGTGATCAGCAAAGTTACAGCCATTTCTAAAGACAGTGGAAAGTTGATCAGTCTTAGCAGGCAAAGGTACCACTGAAGAGCAGCCTCTGAAGATTTCCCTGAAACTTAATCTTTATCTGGGCATAATCTGAAAGAGCTAATTGGGAAAGTACAGAACATCTGGGTGGGTTTGTGAAAACCACAACAGACCTTTCACCACAGGAAGTGCCTCACAAATATTAATGACCAATTCTCCCTGCATTGAGCAGTGTAAAATGAAATGTCTGGTATGTACACCTTTTGAAAGCCACTCCTAAGGGAGGGCTAGGAGCGGGTGCTCATCTTAAGCAGCCTGAAGTGACACTTGCTGTGATGATAAATAACGCCTCTCTCACAGTAGTGGTGGCAGTGCCAGGCTCCCCAGTAAACTAGGGAGCTCAAAAAAGGTTCTCTGGAAATAGTTGGAAATGTCAGTGCTCCCACCCTCCTAATGGAAAGATAAGTTCTTTCTATATGCAACAGCAGGGTTCCTGACAGCAGGACCAAGGAGAAACCTAAATATTTATGTTAGTATGTTTGTTTTCGTGTATGTATTTATTTTATATTTGCCTGCACCAGTCATGAATCAAACTATTGATGATCATAGTTAGTATCTGGCTACTGAGCAACATTTTTAGTGAAACATATACTCAGCATCTCCAGGTAAAATATAATGATAAATGAGAATAAAAGGGAGATTCAGGGAAGAAAGAAAAGTCTTCTTTTATTCATTATGGGAGTTGAGCACTGTGATTCCATGGTTCTCTTCCTGTTATATTTTGAATAACAGTACATGTGAATACTTCCAGGTAATTATAATAAAGGACATTTACAGGGAGCCTATGATATATAGCATAAATCTGTGCTTTGTGTGAATTAATTTGTTTAATACTCATAACAACCCAGAAGTATGGAAACTGAGGCAAAAAGATTTTGGCAGTTTGCTGAGATAACATTCCCAGTAAATGGAAGAACTCAGATTAGAACCAGGCAGCATAAATTTCAAGTCTGTGTTTGCAGCTCAATATCGGCAATACAGCTTCATTTTACTTATGTAGATGGTTCATGTAAACTCAAACTCTTTTTGAATTTTACATGTGTCATCACTAAGTATGCAAAGAGAGAAAAGGATGAGAAATAGGTTCTTGAGCATCACAGAAAAGAAAGAGTTTGATTTTTCTAAAATACCATCCCAGCCCTGCCTACTGGCCCAAGTGCAGAGTCTGCCTCCTGCCCTGTGAAGGAACAGAGCTTGGTTAGTGAACCTGAGTCACCAGCTTTCATGAAAAAGTACCTTTTAATCCACAAGTGGTTCCCAGTTTTCTGTCCAGATAAACAGAAATAACTTCGCCCAGTCTGATAAGATTCGTAACCACATTGTTCTCATAATGGTTACTGAATGTTTCTTACTTACATATGAACCCAAAAGATTGAAGCTGAGAAAATCTCTACTCAAAATTCTGTGGCTATCATAGGACACCAAATTTTTATCCAGACTGCAAATCTGAGTGCACATCTCTATGATATAGACAGTCACATGCACATTCAAACATAAGGGTGATACAGAGGTGGTTAGCAGCGGCATCCCAGGTGTCCTCATCTGTTATGAACACATTATTTAAGACATATAGATTTTAATAGATTTAAATCAATACTCTGAATTAACACAGAAAAGAAATGCTGGAAAGGCACAGACTTGTAGTCATGGAAGAATCCACATTTATATAAGGAAATTACAACCTTTTAGGTGAAATTGCCACTACTGAGTAACATGGGTAAATATGAATGTGCACTTACTGTATATGTGTATATATGTATATATAATAGATAATATCTATGTAAATAGATATCTATGAAAGGATACACTAAAATAATAGTAAAATCTTCAATGGAGAAAAAAAAATCTCGTATAGGAATTACTTTTAATCTTTTTGTGAATATTCTTTACACAGGAAAATTAAGGTTTAACTCATTCTGCTGGTACAGTAGCATCTGAAAAATCAAGTCTAATTCCTAAGTTCTTCATCACAGCTTGCATTTTTACTGTTTTGTTTCAGGGCAACATTGGGAGGAAACTGAGAGTCTTCATCTTTTAGTAATTTAAAAGGGCATAGATTATGTTTTAGGATGTTAGTATTTGCAAAGCATTACAGCAGACCTGATCAAATGAGCTCATGTCCTTTCATTAGTACAAGAAAACCCTATTGAAGTCCTAGCTTGCTGAAAGATAGGACTTCTAATTCCATTCCATTCTGATTGTCTATTTTTTGTAATGAGCAAAAAAGGTATCTTGAACTTTCAGCCCACAAATGAAACCTTTATTCTTTCTAGGACAAATATTTGAATCAATGTTACTTTTTTATGGCTTATTTCTGTATTAAAATAAAACATGTTGCCTAAGCAGCCTATCTAAAGTTTAGGAAGAGGATAATTAAGCTTCAATTGTTTACAGGTAGTCACACTTTTTAAGAGACAACTTATTTCCTTTGTCTAGGCAACTGAGCTGAAGTTCTTCTGTGAGGCCAAGTTAACAGCAATATGCAGCTCTTCTTAATACTTAACTAGTTTTGGGGGGTCATCTTTAATTTAAAGAATACAATGTGACTCATTTTTGTACCAATCCAAATGCTATCTGGAAGCCTTGGAAATGACAGAGTGGGGTTAGTTAGGAATGACAGCAAACTATGTGCCACACACACTGGCAGACTTTTGGAATAAGCAAAGTGTTTTTATAATGAAATCTCTTATTAATGTCTCCTTTTGAGTGGGTGAAATTAAAGATATAAACTTCATGGTTTATCCTTAAGTCACTACTTTATCACAGTATGACAAATATGAGGATTAGGTGCCTCATGACCTGGCCCCACCATCCTCCCAGGTGGCTTTGGCAAAAGCATACCTCATCAGTCCCCAGGCATATCCTGGTTTGGGGCATCACAGCTTAGCTTTATCGCAGGCTTATTTGGGGAATTTCTTTTCTTTTACTCAGTGTAATTTCCCCCAACCCCCAATCCATTGCCAGGAAGGGGACATTGGCCATATTTTAATTATCTCTGCATAATAGCTAGAATAGTGTTGTACATATAATAGATAGCCCATATTTGAAATTTGTTTTCATTTTAAAATATTACTTTTGCATAACTGCATTTTTGGGATTCCAACAACCTAAGAGGCTGACATTCTTTTCTAATCTTAATAATAAACAAAACTTGTCTAGTTTTTTCATGCAATTATCTTTCCTTCTTAAAATCCTAAAAATTCACTATCTGAGAATCCAAACTGCACTCTAAGCTCCCAAAATATCACAGTATGACAAATATGAGGATTAGGTGCCTCGTGACCTGGCCCCACCATCCTTCCAGGTGGCTTTGGCAAAGGCATACCTCATCAGTCCCTCAGCATTCCAGAGACACGCTCACCACTGATGTTCTCAGTGCCCTTAGCCCTAACTGTCCAGTGTGGGCATTGTGATTTGGGTGCAGTACAGATATTCCTTTATTCAACAAATAAAGATGCCTTAATTGATAAAGACATGCCAATCACAAGGTAATGGAAATACCACACCAAGCCAAAACAGATTCTATCCCTGCTTTCATGGAGTTTACAGTTAAGGAAGAGAGAGATATTGAAATAATTTATCACATTTATGGATGTATAATTACAAGGGCCACAGAGGGAAAGATTTGAGCCATTGAAAGTATATAACAAAGGAATGAGACCTAGACAGGAACATCAAAAAGGCCACCCAAGGATGAGATAGCAGGTGAGATCCAAAGTAAAACAGGCCAAAGAATGGGACACAAGGTCAGGATGAGACCATGACTTTGTGGTAAAGATTTTAGAGGACAGCTTAAGTGCAATAAGAAACCACTGAAGCATTTTCCACTAAGCCATCCAGTGCCACCCAGGCAAACAGTTAGGTTTCCCTCTTCAAATGAACCAAATTTGTATTTTTCTCATGGCATCATTGTATCCAGCCTTGTTCTAGGGTTGTTTGCACATGTATCCTCTTACATATTTTGCCTTATTTAGCACTTGCACAACATGTTGCCTACAACTGTTCAATAAATATGGTCATACTGGATTAATGATTTTTATATTAGTACTCAAAGATTCTTTTACCCTGAGGTGTCTAATCACTAACAAACCTCTATTTTTTATATTACCTTAATACTCTAACTTATTAATTCTGAACTCTTTAAATATTGATGAAGTTAAAATCAGTTTTATTTTTATTTCTTGCACTTGGCCATAATGCAAAATATGGCACTTTACTTTTGTAATTTTGCATATATTTTTCAGTTGTATTCTTTTATAATCATAAATTATCTTCTTTTCTCAAGATTTATTATCTACTGTTCATAAGAAGTCCTTCCTTTGCATCCACTACTCAGTCAGATTAGCTTTCCATCATTTTATTTAACATTATTCATTAATACTGATTAAGGAAAACCTGGTTGCTATCCTAAGTATTTACTCCTATGTTTTAATATCATTATATTCATTGAGTCACTTGAATCATATTTTTCCTTTAAAAAGTTGTTAGTATGTTTTAGTAACATTGTAATTGTCTATCAATATTTTTGATACTAAATCAATGTTCACTAAATGTTTATGGGGGGGGGTACAGAAAGAGAGGTAAAGGAGGGATGCACTTCAACACTTCTACCAGGCCCAGTTTTATCTTTTCCTACCTTTAAATTAAGCTTTAAAATAACTCTTGCCACGCTTTTAAATTGATTCTTGGTATATTTTCAAACTCATTTGATTCCAGTTTTCTTTTCTACATCTTAAGACTTTAACCTTAAACAAGAGTAAGTAGAGAGCATAACTAGCTGAAGAAATAAGGAGTTGGTTCAGGGCAGTAACATACATGACCCAATGCAGGACAACCAGCAGGAGATGCTCTGTTCTAAGGAAACAATGAGAGGTTGCACATCTTGAATCCTGAAATCCAAAGTGCTCTGAAGCCCAAAACTTTTTGAGCGTTGGTACTTACTTAGTAAATCCTATCTATGCAATCACTAAAAAGTCCAAACAACTGTTCATAAGAAGTCCTGAAATTCTCCTTTCCCCAAACATTTCAGATATGGGACTCTCAACTTGAACTATAATATCTGATAGGTCACCAGAGCTGCTATGAAAACAAGTGGCCTCACAGTTATATTTCAAATACCTACCTAACAAGCACAGTGATGATAGTATTGCTAAGACTCCTTCCTGGTTTTCCTTATGTCCCTCTGAAGCTTTAAGTATCCTCATTAATTTTAGTAACTTTAAAATTTCTCCGTCTTTTGAACCTTTAGTGCCTCATTAATATGTTTTCTCCAATAGAGTCTGTCTTGCACCAAATAAACTATACTTAACAGAAATGCACAAGGATTATTAGAGGGAACACTAGAGATCACACAGTTCAGCCATTTACAAAATGAGCCCCATGAAGGGGAGGGTCCAAGGGAGCCGAGTGGGGATCTCCACTCAACAGTAACTACAGGAGCACTTCTTTATCTGTTTTATTTGTTAATACTTCTGGGCACAATATATCTGCAGGAGGTCTCTTCAACTTTAAAACAATAATTTAAAAAATGAAATACAAAATACCCAACTGTCCAGTCTTTTCCTCTTATGGAAAATTTCTTTTCTATGAAACATATCTCAAGATGCATTTAAAATAAAGAAAAACATATTATTGTATATTTAGAGTAAAATGTGTAGTGGTGTTTTGTAGCTTTTTTATTTTAAATTTGTTTTTTGATAAGAAGAATAATTAAGAATTAAAATGCAGTCAAACTGGCCATAAGGAAGACTAGCCATTAGGAGAGAGTCCGCATATACAGGCAAGGATTCCCACGGAATGGCAAGGACAAACAGAGTCCAAGTCTGAAGTCTTCCCAGGTTGAGAGTCCATTATCCTTAATTCAATAAGGGACCATGATATCTTGGGGCTGCAAAGCAAAACATAAACTTTGCAGGAGGAACCATGTGCTATCGCTTTGTATAATGGGTAGCCTGTGTTTTACGGTTAACTGTGGTGCTTTTTCAAATGAATGCTTTTGAAATACTCCAGAATGTGAGTTCATAAAAAGCAAACACATGTATAATAAGTATGATGATGAAATATATAATTGCTCAATGCTCAAGCACACTATACCACATGAGGCAAGTAGCATGAACTCCTGGCACTGTTTCCTAAAATGCAACCTTTTTGATTTATCAAAGAGGCTGAACTGGAGAAATGCTGTGGGCAGCATTCATGAGCAGCAGGAATAAGGAATGGATTTGACCACCTGGCCATTTGTCAGCAGCAAGTCAGGGCTGCCTCTGGTAGAAGTCAGGCATAGAGTTACAGGAAATGATGGTAACATTATTCTATAACACCTTCTGAGTGTTATTACAAAATGACAATATTGTTTTTAGCCCATTTCCCTTAACCAGATTGACAGAATTACAGGTTGACATTATTGTGAAATTTTATGATGTATCATGTTAACTGTGCCAGTTTGATTAGCCTTGATTGACAGCTTGTACCTGAACAGAAAGTGAAATACCTCAAAAATATAAAACTAGTAGATCTTGCATGACTTTCACAATAAGTAAAGTCTCTAGCTATTTTAATGTTTAACTAACTAGGAATTTTATCCTAACAATATTCTATTAAAATTTCATTTCTTTCATCCTCATGCTGAGGCTAAAGTTAGAGGAAAATAAATCCAGGCATAGTTATAAAATCAAAGTTCACTCTCTGAGACTTTAAATGCATTAAGAACAGACTGCTTTTTTAATGTGGCCTTGCTCTGCATTACTATCAGAAGAAACAGAATAACCTCTGACCTGGCACTCTTACAGGAAGCTCAGACTGAGATATGAGGCCTTTAAAAACATAATATAGAAGGCCAGGCACACGCACCTCTCTGTGCTATCACCATACGCATATAATACTTCTTTCTTACAGCATCCTCATCTGTTATCTAAACAGAAGTTGCTGTACTTTTAAACCCTAGAACTGGAAGCCAGACTGCCTAGTAAATTAAGTACAGGCGTTGTACTTTCCCCTCTGGCTTTGTAGGGTGAATTGGACTGACAATTTAAACGGGAATGAGATTGGTACTTTCCATTCATCATACAGATTAAAGCCATTCATATTCCAAAGTCCATACATACTAAGAGGTGCAATTAGACAACACTTATAGATTCCACTTGACATAGAACTTGTAAACAGTCATAAAAAGTGGGAATATATCCAAACAGTCTCCTCCAATCAAGAATACTCCTTAGTTCATTCTTTATATCTCTTTGTAAATCTATAATAACTATGCTACCATATTTAAAATTACTCCATCACTAGGAAATTATTCAGATGTTTCTGAGTTCTATTTTTTTGAACATATAGTGGAAATATCAAATTTACACAAAATAAATCCCTGGACTCTGTGGCAAACCAGATTTTGAGGGCATAGCATCCAGTACAGGAAGAAAACAAACCACCTTTAAAAAATTCATCATGCAATATTTAAAGCATCTTTTCCTTTTAGTATGATGGTAAGCAACAAAGTTCTTGTTATTGTTGCTTCCTGGACTAATGACCAGTTGATTATCCAACTGGAAGGAAGGAAATGCAACTGCTGAGATGCACTGGGGCATATTTTGTTCACCCACCCACATAACTGCCTGTTAGCATTAAGCACATGTGTCCATTTATTCATACATATATTTGAATTTAATAAACCTTCTATTAATCCCATAAAGTGTATACTTGCACGAAGAAAAAACATGCTTAACAACTCTTTCTTGAAGACTCGATATGCTGCAGGCTGGTTTCTCCCTAGTTTTGCTCTCTTTCCTAAGAATAGTAACTCCTGCTTTGCATTTCTCTTCTCCACTTCCATTCCAGACCTAAACAAGTAAACTATAATCCTGCAATGGAAAGCAGGCTTGTACCTCCAGGGTCTATTTTCTAGAGTTTTGGTTTACATTGATAACCTGAACTGTGAATATTACATAAACCCTCAGGCTAATCATGGACAGTCTTGGCAGGTAACATAAATTCAGACAATTTTAATAGCTGTGATAGATATATTCAAAGTTTTTAGAATGAAAAATCCACACATATATTGAGTCCATGCTTTTCCGGATAAGATTGGTCATGAGACATGCTTGCAGCTCCCAGAAGGTTGTAGAAAAAAGTTTCAACCTTGTAAAAAGATGCCCAGCTGTATGAAAGATAATATCCATTGGGAATTCAAAGGCTGAAATGGCTAAAACACAAGGGACTCTTGGCAGTGGAAATCAATGTCAGAAGGTAGTGCACAGAGAGAAGGAACAGGCAAGGGCAGGTTATAAGTCACCATGCTGGATTTTGGGAAGGGCAGAGTGTCACCACCATGGTGTGGCAGGGCTGGAGCAGTTACCAAATTTTTTATACACATGACATATCCACCACATATGCATGTGAATATACACATATTATAATAGCATCATCAAGGTCAAAAACAGAGACTCTGCAGTCAGAATGCCCAAACTCAATCTCAGCTCTAAATTTTACTAAGCACATGCTTTTCTGCAATTAATCTAACTCCTTTAATATCCTGTTGTATCATCTGCAAAATAGGAATGATGAAAACGCATACCTCACAGATTGTTAAGAAGTACACTAATCCATGTGAAACACTTAATCACAGTACCTAGCATATCTTTAAATTAAAAAAAAAATTAGGTGTTACTATTGCTCTCCTTAAATGACTGGAAAACACATTCACATTATTCTTTATGAATGGTATTGTAACTTTATAAAATTATTATTTTATCTGTTTAGTGAACAAACATTGATAACCACCAGGAATGAAGTGTCAGGAACTGTGCTAGGTGGCACAGTGTTCACGGTTGAATACTCCCTGGATTCCTTCATTCTAGATTCAGGTTCCACAATACCTCAAAATGTGTACAATGGGTTTCTCAGTGGTATTTCTGGTGTTTATTTTGTGTATTTATTTTGCTTGAAGTATAATATGCATCCAGAAAAATGAACATGTCTTAAGCAGATAGATTGATGCATTTTAGGAGATGAATACATATGTAACCAAATTCCAGTCCCTGAAACTCTTCCTTCTCTCCATCTAAACAAGTATAACCCTTTCTCCTGCCTTCAAGCATAGTTTGGTTTTGCTTCTTTTTTGTCTTTACATAAAATGAACTATATAGTACTACTCTTTCACATCTGGTTTCTTTTGCACAACATGGTGTTTAATATTCATCCCAATCACTGCATGTAGTTGAATAGAACAAGTTCTTGAAGTAGTAGTTCCATAGTAATTCATAATTTCTATGTAGCTGCCTCTGAACAATCTGATCCGTCCTGGGAACACTTGCCCATTCCAAAGTTCCTAACTTAGTTGAGAGGAGGAAATGTAAATGCAAAAGTAAATGTAAAGTCTTGGAAGACAGATGCTCAAGGAGTGGCTGATCAGAGTTAACAAGCCTTTAAGATGCACAGAGGATGTATCAAAATGTACAAGTGTTTAAGTTACACAGAGGATGTATCAAAATGTACAAGGGCCAAAGCAAATGAGAAAGCAATGTAGGGTACTGATAAAGAGCTGAGCCTCTGGAGTGATCATTAAGATCAGGGATTCTCAGTCCATGTAGACCTGGCTGTCCCACATCCACATATACAAAGCTACACAGATATCCAGCCTCTTGAAACCAGTTTCATCTTCTTAGATAATATCTACTTCACAGGGAGTTTGTAATGAATAAGTTGGAAATGATTCAAAGTAACTTGTCCATAGGAAGTAATCAATTAATGGTAAGATATTGTTACTAAGCAAGATGGTTGGATTATTCACAAAACTTTGATTTCCTTTGAGAGAAGAAAAAAACTGCATGAGCATAATTATTTAAAAACATTATAATACACTGACAAATGCAAAATCGTAGAACAAAATATGCCAGATTGGTGGAATGTACATGCACTGAATTTGGGGAACGCTATACTCTCATTTTGTTTTAACCTTAATTAGTTCCTCAACACATATCTAGTTTTTATCTTCTCTCAGTTTTTATTTTCTCATCTATAAAATAAAATCCTGTTAGCTCTAAATTTTAAACGCTTTTTCAAAGTGTAACAGGAAGCCAGATAAAGGGTGTACTGATGACCCCTGGCTTGCAACATGGTGTAGGGGCAATCCTGGACTTACACCAAGTTGTGAGAGAGATAAATGGAAGGAATGGGGTAAGTAAACAACGAGGAAACAAGTAAAAGCACCCATGTATGGCCACCCCAGGAGTCTCTTCATCTGTATGTGTCCTGTCAGTGGCTCTCTTTCTCCCTTCCTGCTAAGTTGCTCACATACACACCTTCCCAGGACCTGCCTGCCTCACCTCCTCTCACTGTGGGATTCGTAATCACAGAAACGTCTGTTGACTAATCCCTGGGAATTCCAGAACCATTTGCAGCTGCTCTAAATTGCTCCATTAAAAAATTCTCAGTGTAATCTACATTGTAAAATTTCATGTTTAACAACAAGATGAGCTTTCAGCAAGATGTCCATACAATGAAAAGCAAGGAAAGCTTCACAGAATTTCCAAGAGATAGCGTTATTCCAGAGCATCCTCACATAGCCTCTCCCTGCCCCAACAAATAAGTCCAAAATGGCAAAGTTCATTTCTTTTAACCTACATCCATAGACCAGCTATTTTTTAAATTACAAATTGCATTTCTGAGCTTTTGTTATCTTAAGATAAATATCCTATCTGAAAATTAGATTTTTTTTTCTCCTTACCTTTGCTAGCCATGTATCTTCTGGATGACTGTTCGCTGCTGAGGAGGTAGTTCAATTTCTATTTAGGAGCTGATTTTAAAGAAATCAGGGCTGCTATTTCACTATGGAGAAATATCATATTTCCATTGCATTGAAGGGATATTCCTTTGTTTCTTATTCTATCTTCTTCACAGTAGGAAAAGTGATGATTTCAGAAACCTCATTGTCAGAGTAAGTCAATCCTCTGACTATGGTAGAGAAGGTTATGAGAAAGTAGTGCACTTAGAAATCACCTAATGCAGAGTCAGTCACTCATGCCAATCTTCTGTAGCCCCTCAAAGAGACAACTGTATCCATTCAGTAAGCACAAGTATTTAAGAACTGAGATTCCTTTAAATACAAAGCAATCTGACAGCACACTGTCAATATATTTTGCTTATCGGCCTCAGAATTTTTTTTTAAAACAACTATTATTATTATCTTTACAAAACCTAGATCTAGCTTGTAGAATGAATGAATGATGAAAAACATCATCTACACAAAGCTATATACCTTTCCAGAAGGCGTTTAATTAAGCCAAAGAAACCCCACGAAGTATGAAATATAATTACATGTAATTCTTCCAGGAACACACTTGTAAAAATAGATGGGACCTATGGAAGTACTGGGCAGAGCCCTGAAGTCAGGAGGCTGGGATGAGCCCTGGCACAGCTACCTGATCTTTGGAACTCAACTCACTGACTGCGCATCAGGCATTACCAAGCATGGAACATGTAACAGGGAAGAAAAAAGAGTTATGGTCCTTGCCTGGGGGAGAGAGACGATCTAATTAGACACCCCATAAAACAGTACAGTGGATGCCATGCCCAAGTAAAGGATTTGGTGGGCTATGACAGGTCAGAAAGGGAGCATCCCCAGAGCTCACAGCAGGGTGCACCTCTACCTAGTAGAGAAAGATGGGAAAAGCTGAAGAAGTGGTATGCTTGAAGATTTAAATTTTACTCTGAGTCATAAATAAATAAAGTATATTTAGCTTTTATTTTTTAGTTTTTGGCACCAGAGATTGAACTCAGGGGCACTCGACCACTGAGCCACATCCCCAGCCCTATTGTGTATTTTATTTTAGAGACAGGGTCTCACTGAGTTGCTTAGTGACTCTCTTTTGTTGAGGCTGCCTTTGAACTCACAGTCTCCTGCCTCAGCCTCCTAAGCCTCCAGGATTACAGGCATGTGCCACTGTTTCCGGCTAAATTTAGGTTTTTAAACAGAAGGGGACAAATTTGGTGGAAGGAGGCATGGTAGACACAAATGTATAAAGATAGAAAAAGAGGAATTGATCAGAGAGAGGAAGGTGTGGCATGGCTGTTGCAGAGATGAGGTTGCTGCTGTCCTGGATTTTTTATCTCCAACATATTTTTTTTTAATTGTAGTAAAGATGCTTAACATGAGATCCACCCTCTTAACAGATTTTTAAGTGTATAATCCATGCTTGGGATGAATAAAAGGTAACAGCATTCCTAATTTTCACTGCCATTCATTTTTGGCTTCATATACTATTTCAGAGATGGGTCATTGAGTTTGCATGGTCAAAATGGATCAACATGAGAACATATTTCACTCAATAACTAGAGGGTATGCAATTCTAACCATTTATCTTAAATGCATAATAAACTGTTTCTTAATTCTTAAGCCAAATAACAGTCTCTAATGTCTGCATTTGATTAGTAACTAGAAAGATCATTTTCCCATCCATGTATAAAGAGGTGGAAAATCACTGAGGAAGCCTATCATCTGACTATGGCAGCTCAACTATTACTCATTTTGTTGGTATTACTCATGACACTTGAGTTCAACTTCTGATAATCAGATCCCTAAGTTGCTCTAAATGTCAAATGGATATTTTATTTAAAGTTTTAATTTTCCATATGACTATGTTAGAAATGGAAGCAGGAGTGTTCCATAAGCCCTTTAATTAACCTTGGAGAAATCTTGTGTACAAAAGTCACTTAGGAACTTATCTATTTTCCATCTCTTTGGACTTCCCAAAGCACACACTGCATAATGGTTACAAAATGCGCTCAACAGGCAGATCTGGTCGGCATTGGCCTCTTGACTATGGGCAGTCATTTCACCTCTACAAGTCTTGCCTTCCTCATCTGAAAAATTAGAAAGCCTACAACCTACTGCAGATGGCTGGTGAGAAAATGAAATGATATATACATATGAACTGTGTAGGTCAGTGACAGGGACATGGAAAGTACACATAAAGAGTACATATTATTCAACATGGATTTTTTTCCCTATGAAATAGTTCTTTTTTTCTTTTTTCTTTATATATGACAGCAAAATGCATTACAATTCTTATTACATATATAGAGCACAATTTTTCATATCTCTGGGTATATACATAGTATATTCACACAAATTTGTATCTTCATACATGTACTTTGGATAATAATGATCATCATATTCCACCATCATTAATAACCCAATGCCCCCTCCCTTCTCCTCTAACCACTCTGCCCTATCTAGAGTTCATCTATTCCTCCCATGCTCCCACTCCGTATCCTACTGTGCATCAGCCTGAATCATGGCATTTGCAGGTAAATAGATGGAGTTAGAGAAGATAATACTAAGTGAAGTTAGACAATCTCCAAAAACCAAATGCTGAATGTTTTTTGGAATTGGCTAACTTCACTTAATATTATCTTCCGTAACCCTATCCATTTGCTTGCAAAAGCCATGATTTTATTCTCTCTTATTGCTGAGTAATATTCCATTGTGTACATATTCCACATTTTTTTTATCCATTCATCTATTGAAGAGCATCTAGATTGGCTCCACAGTTTAGGTATTGTGAATTGTGCTGCTATAATCATTGATGTGGCTGTGTTTCTGTATGAAATAGTTCTTTTTTTTATTTTGGAGAAAATATTTTAAGAAAATATGAGTAGTATTCTGTCACAAATTTGATTTTCTAACAATAAACATTGTATATAATATGAAAAATTAGAAGCTCCAAACCTATACATTGAGGGCATTCATCTCTAGTATCATAATTATATTTGACCCATGTTTAGATTCCTACCCATGCTGGCACTATCCATATATGCCTAATGTATTTCTGGATTGCCCCAATTTATAATTCTTTTGAGTTTCTGTAGCTCATAAAAATTAGAGTTAACAGCCTTAAAACAAAATAGAGCATGCTTCTATGAATAAACAATGGCCCTAAGTCATTTAAAACACGGCTCCAAATATAGCTAAACACGAGGACCTGTGAGGTATCCAGAGGTTGGAATGAGTAGCTTTCCTCCTAATATTATACCTTTCACCTTCTATTGGGAGGCTGCTCCTTGGAATGGGGACAACAGGGATTACTCTATCTATAATACCACACTTTATTGTGAAAAAGATTTTTAAAAATTTGTGTAAAGTGCAAATAATACAGCCTGATATAATAAATGAATAACTAATAGGTGTGAAGAGAAGAGAAAAAGGATGGAGAACTAAGAGAAAGGTATGAGAGCTATTAAATAGAAAAGTGCACTCCAAGAAGTCTGAATTTGACAGAGGGAGGCCACGACTCTGATTTGGAACTGTTTGCATAACATAACATGGCAACACACTTGCCACTCAAGAGGAACCTAACTGTTCCTTTACAGAACCATAAGGAAACTTTTCCCATGGGTTCCAAGTAAAAGGAAATCTGATACATGACACTCACAACTCTTTTCTTGTAGTAAGAACAAAGGAGTAGTGATTTTTTTTTGTTTGTTTTGTTTTTCAGTTTTGTCTGATGCCGTAACACAGTGAGACCTAAGAAATTCTCTACTGGACCTCAATGACAATCTAGTGTGAGGTTTTCCAACAGATTGTGAAGTCATCTCTAGTAGAATAGATGGTGATAATTAACTGTTCCATTCTGAGGGCAAGAAAATGTGCTCAGATGATTCCCAAATCTCCGAGACTTCTTGAAATATCATTTGTGTGTTTGTTTTGCCTTCTAGAAACATAAATTGATAGCAAAAGCAGGTACTTCAGTAAATCTGAGTGACCTTAGTAATGTTAAAAAAAAAAAAGAAGAAGAAGGAGAACCCAAGTAATCTGAGATTGTTTATGGTTCTATAGAGAAATGTGATTCTAAACTAAAAATTACTATCTTTTGGAAGTAATGGAAATTCATTGTAATGAATAACAGAATAGTAATCTTGGACCCCAGGCAAGCTTACGGTGTGACTATGGGCCTAATATTTAACCTCTCTGGCTCTGGCTTTAATTACATGTAAAGTGTGAATGTTGGACCAGTCAAAACACCCAGCAACTATGGAACAGGCCTTTGTTTGACATGTGGAATCAGTAATATGCATCCACATCCTTTTACTGTGCAATGTGCCCTTATTCAGAACAAACCAGGAAATGGAGTTGCATGTGGACAACTAGTGAGTGATTTGCAAGGTTTTAAAATCCCCTGCCCCGTCTAAGGGAAGAGCAGTAACTGTAAGTCAAGGAAACAGGGTTAGACTTCTATAGTCTTTATCAAAGAATCCACTTTAAAATGGATTTTAAAATATTTAGGAAAAGATCCTCATGATAAGACAGTATAAATCAGAGCTGTCTGCACATGTGATGGTGTTATCCATCCCAATGGGCTGAAATAATAGTCATGAATCTCAGGCTCCCATCCCCCCACCACAGTCCCCCCCAGCCTATCCCCTTTTCAGCCTGCTTCAGGCTAGCAGTCGAGCAGACTAGTTAAAAGACAATTAGTCCAATTTCACATTCTCTAGCAGCCGAAAAATTTCATGTTATTTCAGTCACAGTGGATGGATGCCAAGTTCACTGGAAGCAGCCCTGCTGATTTATCCAGTCCATTTTAATACTTTAGAAATACTGTTAAAACATGGCTGTCCTAATTACGCAGGGATCAACGCACAGTGTCCCTCTCACCCAGGATTCTCCCAGAAGGGCTGCAATCAGCTGCATTCCCCTTAATTTCACCATGCAATTCCAACTAATTTCATCCTAGTACAGTGCTGTCAGACAACTCCCATGCCTCTGCGGTTTTAATCGATTAGCTCAATGTCTCTATAATGCATCACCAGCTGCCAGGCACAGAACTGGACGCTTTGCAAGCATTTCAGCTAAAAGACAGTTTAATTACTACACCAGCATCTCAAAGGCATAGACACAAAGCCTTGGAATCAAATTATTAAAATATTTGGTGTCAACAAGCCACTTTATAACTGAGCAAACAATGACAATCCAAAAGATGGAAATAAGGAGGAAGTCAGTTTTTAAATTGCCAACAAGCTTTTTATGGACTCTGAATATATTCAAGCAAATGAACTGGCTTCAGCATTACTGTTTTTCTAAGGCAACTATATTTGGGGGCTTATTCATTGGTGATATATATGGACAGGACATATGTGTCACATTGGGACATTTGACAGGCTTGGAACATTATCCTTCAATGAAAAAGAAAGGACTAGGTACCCTGCATTAGTAAAAGAGTGAGTGAATGAGTCACAAGTTTGATTACCTTGTATTCCCAAATCATGGATTAAAGCATTACATAATCCTTAACTGTCAAAGCTCAGGCAAGTAAAATTTAAGTACCTGTGGTCAAAGTGTACTAATAGATAAATACATGAAATAGTCAAGCTGGAGAATTTTTAAAATATATTTAAGTTAATCAGTTTATCATGACATGTAACAAAGAAACCAGGCAATTTGGGGAAAAGAGGAGACAGGAGACACACTACCAAGAATTAACTTCTATAGTTCATTGCTATTATAGGACTACACCAAAATCACCAAACAGAAGAAAAATGTTTAAAATATATATTTCTCAAGAATCAAAAAAGACTTAAAAATGAGAATCAATATAATTCTTAACGCCAGCAAGAAATCTACCATCCCCAGGTCCCATGACAAGGTGCCCAGTGAAGGTCTTTGCCTTATTTGCTATCTTTCCTTAATGAGGCTTGTATATAAGTCACTTGTTTACAAAACAAATACTTCTCAAAAAACTACCAGGCTAAACATGTATCCAGCTTAATTATCCAAAGGAGAGTAGAGCTTCAAATGGACTCTTAGTTCAGAGGCGCAAATCTAGTTACAGACAAGAGTCAATAGGTTTTTGTTAGAAGAATTTGAAATATATAAAGAATAATGGTTTTACTTTTAGTATTTGATGTTAACGTCTTATAAATTTCTTCTGATTACAGTTGCTAAGGGGGAGACACATTAATGATGAGGCACAATGGTCAGAGTATGTGCCTGCATGACTCACTGAAATTGAGTGGCTATCCACCCCAGCTCCCTATCAAGAAGGAGACACACTACCAAGAATTATCTTTTGTAGTTTAAATAATTTAAAGTTTTAGAATGCCCATCCCATATGTATTTCCTCAAAAGTTGCCTCTTCCCCCCTATTTTTCCTTTCTTTACAGCATGATATTGACGGGAGCAACACCTTTTGTAATTCTTTAATGCACTCAAAAATGCTTCCATCTACATTATACCTAATCTACACAATATGCCACCAGTATCTGTGAAGTAGAATGTAGTCACTAAGGAAACAGAGACTCAGAGGACATCAGAAGCTTTTCCAGAATCTCTTCTGGTCAAAACCCAGGCTAACTAATGTTCTTCATGTGCTCTCTTCAGAGCATTGCCTGGCTATTAAAAATATTAAAACCAGCTGTGATCAACAACCTGTCTTTATATAATGCTTTTGTTTGGGTCTTAAGCACTGTATTATAATCAATCATGCTATTAGTTTTATACACATAGTTTTCTAAGCATTATTTCTTCCCAATTTTTCTTATGAGTTGGGTGACCATAAAATTTATCAAAGTTATACATTTTCAGTAGTGCAGAGTTTGTTAATATTACCCTTGAATAAATGAAAGCATGTACTGATCCAAGGCACATAATTAAGATACCTACTGTGGGTACCTGGTACCCACCACAAATGAAGCTACTCAGTGATAAGCCATCATGTGCACTGCTAGAAGTCAAGAACTGCATGAAGCAGGCCTTGTCATTCAGCATGCACCCATGCATACACAGTGTTGAGCTGTGGAACTTCTAATACTTGTTTTTAGTTCATTGTCAATAAGCCTACTAGCTGGTATTAAACATTTGCAATACATCTTTGGGTCTGTTAGCCATTTCAGTTTGGGCTCCTCCTACTATTAGGGCATTGTTTTTGAAGGTCAAAAACAGTCAATTTCATGTGATTTAATTTGATACTCTAATATTTCATTTTTAGGGCAAACACTTTGTATCCTGATGATAAGACAAGATCTTAGGTATCACTTTCTCTGGATTCTTTCTTCTGCTTAGTGTTGTCTTAATTGCCTATCTGCTCAGAACTATGCTAAAAAAGCTCTGTATACCAATGCTTCTCAAAACTTTATTGAGGAAAAGTAACAGGAATCACCTGAAAATCCTATTAAATGGCACTATCAGTAGATCCTAGATGGGGCCCAAGATCCATTTCTAATAAGCTCCTTGGTAATGTCAAGGTGGCTGAGATCCGTGGACAACACTTTGAGAAGCAAGACTCTGCACTGTACAGTTCTGACTGAGTAAACTGCACTGCCAGCTTCATTAGCTATTAGCTAATGACTCCAGGCAAATTAGTCAATGCCTTTGAACTTCAGTTTCTATGTACATAAAATGACACCTATTGTTTAGGGTTCATTTTAGGATGAAATGAAATGAAGAATTCAGAAATATTAGCATATTCCCCATACATTATTTTGTGAACAACATAGAATAGTCATTATCATTGCTTTTTATAAACACACACACACACACACACACACACACACACACACAAAGAACTCTGTCACAGGAGCTACAGACTACAGAGGGATTCCTGACATGTGGTCCTGGATAACCAGCATCATATATCCAGGGAACAATCTAGAAATGCAAATTCTGAAGCCCAAATCAGACCTACTAAGTAACCCTGAGAGTGGAGCCCAGAAATTTGTGTTTAATCAACTCTCCAGGTGATTCTAATGGTGAAGTCAGAAAATCACTGATGCTTTTACTTAGCAATAGGCACTTTAACTTAGAAATATTTACAGCCTAGTTATTTCATTGGCTTGACCTCATTTAACTGTGATGTTTGTGATTCTTTTCATGTCTATTATTATGCTGCTCTTCAAGAGCAAATCTTCATGTCCTGCCTGCTCATGAAAATTATATACACACTTGCATTAAAATTTTACATAGAGCTTCTTAACATTTTTAAAGATAAAAGCATTTACTTCAAAATGTGGTGTGATACAGTTGAGTTGAATATTACTGAACTTTAATTTAAAGTCTGTTTATACTCTCCTTTTGTCACTCAAACTTTTGAGATATGCTCAATCTTTAGGTAATTAAAAAGAGTACCATCTATTCATAACAGATTATAAAATCAAGGTGACTAAAGGAATTGTTACAGTAGTAATTTTCATATTCTATTTCATTTATTTGGGGTATTTTTCACATCATCCTTTTTTTTAAATCTACAAAACATATTTTCTAGCTTCCTCAAGGACAATTTTAAAACAAAGACACTGGCTGTGTCTTCTCAAGATCCTCATCTTGTTCAGATGTACAAATTCTGTAAGGTTCTAGAGTTCCTTTCCCAAAACTCTTCCTTCTATATCTACAATTATCCCTAGGTGATAACACCCAGCTCTCTGGCTATAAAGACCAGGCATATTCTGATAACTCTCAGATTATACCTCTAGCCTTCCTCCTTGCTAACTACAGGTTCATATTCTACTAGAATATAAGGCCTGGGCATGGCTTTGCCATGTTCACTTCTATATTCCTAATACATGGCACACAGTAAGCATTTATAAGTATTTGGTGTGTGAATGAACAAATGTGAGGATGTCTCATATTCTACCACTCATCTCTCAGCAAGCTAGAAGGCTACCTAGAAGACACAAGCAAAATTTTTCCCTCTGTCTTGAAATGGCATCTTCTTAAAGCTATTACGTGTAAAACTGAAATCTGGACCTCCTCTCACTCCTATATCTTCCCCAGGAACTCCACCTACCTGTTTTTTAACTATTATTTTTATAAATTACAACCATTCACTCAGTAGCTCAAGCAAAAGCTTGAAACCAGCCTTAAATACTTCTTGCCTTTCAAACTCACATCCAATCCATCAACAGATTATGCTGGGTTCAACTTCAAAATCTGTCCTGAATCTGATTACTTCTCACCTTCTCCACCATGCCTCGGTGCAGGCCACCTTCTCATCTAGGCCTCTGCAGTTAAATTGCCTTCTGAACTAATGTCTCTGCTTCCACTTTGATCTTTACTAGTATACTTTCTACACAGCAAGTAGAAGAATTGTTTTTATTACTCAGTTCACATTTACTCCTACCCTAAACTCTCCAGTGTTCTCCTTTTCCTCTTAGAAATCCAAAACCTATGCCCGGTCCTGGTTACAGCTCCACACATGCCTCTTTTGTATTCTGCTCACCAGCTACACCAACCCCATGGCCTTTCAAGCCTTTCAAGCCCACTCCCCTGGGTACTCTGTGGGTAGATTGTTTGGTAGCCCCCTCACATCACTGAGGTTCCTGCTTAAATGTTTATTCTCAGAGAGACATTAAATACTTGGTACACCATGGAAGATGACACCCCCTATTATTACTTTTGCCCTTTATATTTTTATAGGATTTGATATTACATGTGTATCTGTCAACTTTCTTTGATGACAGAAAGTAAGTTTTAAGAAAGTTTTAAGGATGTTTTCTTATATCCATTTGTCTGTTCCAAGTAAGTGGAACATGATAGGCATACAGTCAGTACTTGGTAATTGTGATAACTCACTGAAGCTAAGATAATGTGAATTGCATATGGTAGCCATGTACTTGGTACCAGAGTTGGACTAGAAAGACTTCTTGTTTTCCAGCACCCACACATCTTCCATTTGACCATGCTGCCTCCTGCTTGAGTACATCCACTGGGAATCAAGCAACTCTATGAGACAGCAGTAAGAGTTCTTTTTAATGGCTGGCATTTTGTGTTTCTGGGATTTCTCTGCAAGATTAAAAAACACTTGAAACACTATCTAGTGTATCATTCCCTATTACTCTGTCACCTATAAAATGCTTAATATTTCTTTGTAGCAGTACCTTGACATTTCACATATATTTGTCTTCTTTCTCTTCTACTAAAATATAAGGCCTGGCCATGGCTTTGCCATGTTCAACTCTGTATTCCTAATAGTTGGCACACAGTAAGCATTTATAAGTGTTTGGTGTGTGAATTAACAAATGTGATGATGTCTTGCATTCTACCACTCATCTCTCTGCAAGCTAGAAGGCTACCTAGAGAAGACACATGCAAAATTTTTCATGAGTATGTGGTCATAGTATCATTTCTCTTGAGGCATGAGACAAAAATCATCATAACTTCTGTGTATAATAATTTATTAAGTACCTTTGATATACAAAGCATGTTACATCTCTAGTCTTCACAACAATCCTGTGAAATAATTACTATTATTATATGTTCATTTTACCGATAGAGGAACTAACATAAGCTCAGAAAAAAAAGAAATAACTTACCTAGTATTTCAGAGTTTGCAAGTGGGAACTTTGGGATTAATCCAGAATCAATGTGTCTTTGGGTATTTTGTTTATTGTTTTACTTTCAAATTCAACTTGTCCCATAAATCACATTATTTCCTTAAAACTGGGGCAATATTATTGGGAGTAAATATTATTGTTCATAAGAAGGAAACTAGGGGACCAGAATAAATGGTTAGTTTGACATTTCCTTCTAGCCTGGAAGAAGGTCACTAATTTAGATAAGATCCATAAGAGGTAGTATACAGCCTTTCACATAGTTATGATGAAGGAAGAAAAAATCCTTCTAATTATTGTCACTATCACTACTTCTGTGTTCCCTTGGTGAGTATGTTCTAACACTTTTTACAAGTCCCAGAAATAGTGTGTCTATAGCTCTTTATCAACTTCCTCAGGGCAAATTAATCCTACTTTCAGAGTAGAAATGACAAATGTAAACCAGTGTTAAGATCTAGTGATGATATAGCCATCAATACCCAGTGCCTCGTTTCTGCAGGCTATTGCCGGCACAGCCTCAGAATTGAAAGCATGAAACTTCAAGTATCAATAATAGCAATGCACTGGGTCAGTAACTCACTAGGTGGAGGCACCTCTGGTGTTTTCATATTAAACTCCTAAAAAGAAAAGAATAACTTTCTTGTCTGCTTTGGCACTGAAAAGTTATAGAGGATCTAATTCTTAAATCTAAAGATTCACAAGTAGTTTTGTGGCTTTGATTTCTTAAAAAATTAGATTTGTAAAATAATGTTTTGAAAGGATTTGGCCTTTGCTGAAACAGAGCCAGTTGATCAAATAGCCAAATTATACTAATTTATTATGACTACCTACTTAGATTCCGTCATCAAAGTCAAACAGAAAAAACAAAGAAGGAAGAAAACTATGGGGAATATTGTCAATCGAGTCAGAATGCTGTGCGTCTACAGGTCCTTTAAACATGAATACTATACTCAATGCATCTATTATGGATTTGACTTCACAAGGAAGCAAAATTACTTAATTCATTATCAACCTACCCTGATTTAGATCTATGCATGTGAAAATCTCTGTTACTAATTTTAATTGCACTATTCCCTCTCTACAGGATACTGTTAAATTGGTTTGGTGAAATAGTAGTGAATCACATCAAAGTGGTGGGCTACATTTTATAATATATCTAAATAACTATCCCATTTTCCCAGCATGTTGCCATGCATTTTAAGTATTAATATTATGACTCTGGTTTAGAAGAATGTAGCCTTTTTCTTTAAAATAAATTTTCTTGCTCTTTTAGCACTGTTAAAATTGGGCTGGATTTTAAGTGGCTAACGAGTAATAAAAGAGCAATATCTGCTGCAGGGAACCACAAAAAACATGCTGGCGGGCACATAAAATATGTTCATGCAAGTCACTTGCAGATAGATCATTCTGATACAGTAATGGTTTTTCCAAACTAAGTGGGCTTCCTTTTGTAGCTGTACTTTATTATCTGGATTCTTATTTTCACTCTTACCCCTGGATCTTTAGAGAGAAGGATTTTTTCCTTGCATGCACATTTGTAAATTCAGAGAAGCAGAAAGGGTCAAAAGAAAAGAAGCAAAGTCGTGATTCAGATCCAAGAACTTGCAGAGGTGCTGCCACCATTGTGTGTCTACCATTTAAATATTGAGCACGGTTCTAGTTTCTCTAATTAAAAAAATGAAAAGGAGGCTCAAACTTTTCTTACATCAAAATTCAGCTCTTTAAAACAATTGCTAGATCCCTGGCGTGTATTTCCTAATAGGGAGGCCCAGTGATCAAATAGAAGATGTATAGTTGTTTGAAATGGGAAGCCTAAATTCTAGATGTTATCTAATCTCTAAATTTAACCCCTGGCCAACAAGGCGTTCTCTCAACTTATGGGGACTTTGATTATTTCATTTGTACAGCTTAGATAATTTTGAGTTTTATAAAGCTCATTCTTGGAACAGCTTAGGTAATGCTTTATGACATAAAGAAAGAAGGCCAGCTATAAAATTATAGTAATAATATACATGAGAATGGATTGAGTCTAAACTCAGAGTCCCTGAAATGGGGTGGTACGCAAATCATAAAGATAATTAGGACTTGGTTTGATATGGGAGGCCAGAAAAAATATTAGGATTACATCTAAATTGCATTTAAAGGATGGTACTATTAACAGGAACAGAAAGATGGAACTTAGCAAAAAGAGCATGTTCGTTGGACATATTTACCTTGAGATGTCCACAGAGATTCTGTGGAAGAGTTTGGAGATTAAGTTCTGCAGTTAAGATGAGAAATTAGGAAAGCCAATTATGTTTTAGAGTTATTGTGTCAGTGAAATATTTTTTTCTATAACCATTTAGTGAGTATTCACTACATACTGCTAAGCATCTACTCCATTGCTGGAGATACGACAAAACAATTGCCCCCGTCTTCATGAAATCTACAACCTTGGCAAGATACATGTGTTTATACGAGAATAAGGCAATAGCTGCCAGTATTATGAGTTTATTCTACATATCATTAATATTCACCTTACACACACACACACCCTATGTATAGGTTATTGTTCAGGATAAAAAGTGTTATAGCTTCCAATTTAAGTAAGAAAATAGAGGGTTGGGGGTATAGTTCAGCAATGGCATGTTTGCTTGGCATGCATAAGGCCCTGGGTTCAATCCCCAGTACCAAAAAAGGAAAGAAGAAAATGGAGCTTCTGAAAATTTTAAAAATTTTCCCTAAGTCACATAGCTAATGAGTAGTGGAATCAGGATTCAATCTACGAGGTTTTCTCCTGATTTTAAAACTTTTAAGTCCTATCCCAAATAGTCTGAGAACAGAGAACAGAATATACCTTAAGAAGCAGCACTGAATGAGATGTTATTTAAAGGAAGTAGCAAAGGATGAGCTCAGAACAAATGTAAGGAAGAAAGAGCAAAATAGTTAAATGAACTATGCCAAACACCAATGAAGGAGTCTGGGGAAGAGGTAGGGAGGTAGGTAACAATCCAAAGAATCAAATGCTCCCATAGAAATCAGACCAACCTTCATGCAGACCACTTGCCAGAGTCTGTTATTAGAAAACAGCATCAACAAGGAGACCGAGATGGTCGCATCCCAGCACCACTAGATGGAGGCAAGATCGGCTCATGGCAGCAGTGATTAAAAGATGCCAAGTAATTTAATTGGAAAGAAAATGGAAAGTAGAAACATTGGGCCAAAGTAACAGGAAAAAGTAGAATCAAGATGATAGTTCAACTGCAATAAGCCCAAGTACTTTGTAAAGTTATGAAAAAAATCTGATTTTATTAAGCAGAATTTTAATATCATTACCCTTTGGGAGAGCTCCCAACCCTCCACCCAAAGTAACTGTTTTGAATGAAAATTATTCACTTTTTGCAAAGTTATATTTGCCAGAATTCCAGTGATGCACTGAGAAAAATGAACTCTTGCAAAGGAGTTATGTAGTACCCATTCACTGCCTAACTGGCCCTTCTACAAGACTACCATTGGTTCAAAAATTAAAGGTCTGGCCAAACCAAGAAGTAGAGACAATGGTCGTGAATATCCCACTGCTATAATTGTGGGTATTATGATCAAGAAGGTGGCTGTGTTGGTAGAAGAAATGTGAAGCTACTGAGTCTTTAAGAAAGAACTGCTGAATATTACCACACTAAAAACTGAGTGTATAATTCCAGTCATGATTTCCTTAAGTTGCTGAGCAAAACAGGATTGAGAAACATGAATTCTGGCAGGAGAAAACAGATTACAAGTGCTACACAAGGAGGCTGGCCCCAAGCCTGGAATTTGATGAGCACTTGGCGTCACCTTGATCTTCATCAGCTTATGCATTGTTGTTGAGAATTTACAGTCACTTAATTTATCCATGTTTTGGAAAAAAAGAAAAAAACAGAACATCACGGTAATAACAATCACCTTGATCTTTGTTTTTTTGTTGTTGTTGTTGTTGTTGTTTTTGTTCATTTGTTTTTCTTTTCTACTTTCCCTTTGAAAAAGTCATTAAGGATCATCCAAAGGTCCATCCTTTGTTTCAGATTAAATTTATAAGGAATATCACTTGTTTAATTTTAAAAATACTTGTTTAATTTCAAAAATATTGTCCTGCAAAATGGATATATTAGTTACAGTACATGCCAGAACAGAGGAAGGTGAGATAGGAAAGTGCTAATTTAATTATGCTAATACTGTAAGTGTGGAACCAGATGGTAGAGCAAGCAAACAAGGAAAGATTTTTCAAATTATATATTTTAATAAATATTTGTGTTCCAAAGCTGTACATTACCAGCACTAGTGGAATGATTTTCCTTTCCTAGGCATGTTGTCCACAAGGCTGGTGGGAAGCTTTCCAGGGTATATTTCCTATGATCTCTGTCTTCTGCTTCCCACACCCTCTAGGAAGGCATCCACCTCTGCAACTGGCTGACCTGAGATGTCTGCAGAGACGACACTCCATCACGTGATAGAGTGTACATGATAACCCACGGTTGTGACATGAGGCAAATAGACCAAAGCCACAAAGTTATTTAAAAAAAAAAAAAAAGAAAAGAAAACATTTTTAAATTATGATCTTCCAGGGGGAAAAACATGGAACTAATCTAGCACCCTACTAATGATCCATGTTACTTGTTGCTTTATGGGTAAACAATTCTAAAAATCTGTATAATTAGGATTTTTAAATACTAGATCATACTTTTGAAGTACACAACCCATTTTGCTCCCCTTTTCCCATATAATGCATGCTCTCTCTTGCATACACTCTCTTCCACATACTTCTTTATTAAATTTACTTCTTGAGTGTCTTATTTATACCATGTCGTTAATGACTAAAAATTCCACCTCTATCAAGTGGAAAATTAACCTTTTCATTCTCTGCTCTCTTGGAGCGTTCTGTCCACATCCTTCATAGCAGATATTGTTAGGATGCCTTCCCGCTACCTCTTCCCTTTCTGGGGTCCATCGCTCATTCCCCACCAACTGTTCACAGCTATAACCTTCTCCTAGGAATTACCCTCAGCCCCTGGGAATCAAGTCTTTAGGAAATGTCTGGGAGGTTTCACTGGGAAGAGAAGAGTGGAAAGGGAACAAGTCAATGGCTGACTTATCAGGGGTAAAAAAGGCCAGCCCCTTTCTTCAACTCAATGGAGGTTCTTGCTCCAAAGCCTCCACAGAATCATACTAAGACTATCCTCCCTGTCCCTTGTACCCCATACCCTGGTGTTGCTTAGAGGTTTCATTTAAGAGCATCTGCTTATTACATCACTATACAAGAACCTCATCTAGGCTGTGTTTCCAGAGAATCAGACCTAAGTCCTCTGATAAAGCACTTGCCACTCAGTTCTGTAATTCAGTGGTTGAATATTTCAGCCTTAGCCACCTGCCTCCAGGTAGGGAATTTTGCATTTCAACAAGTATTAATGCTTTAAGTCATGGAAATGTGAATAAAGTTTCCTGGCACTGGTGGGGATTCTTTTACACACCAGAGGCCATTCTGCAGTCATACCTGTGAGCTAACACCTCTTGGCTTTAATTCTTTCCAAACACCCTGAGTGGTGTTCACATTTTCTCTCAGTTTTCCTTACTTATCTGAACTTACAACTGCTAAATGATATAAGTTGATAATTAACACTCCCTCTAAGTCAAGTCACCTATTTTTTTTCATTTCCATCTCTAAATACCTATGTTTAGTGGCTGCTCCAAGGGAAAGGTGATTAACAGATTGGTTCATAGTGGTTCCAGATTCATTCTAAACTGAGTTTAAATCACAACCCTGCCACTTAAGATTTGAGTCTTTAGAAAGACATAAACATACATACCTATATCTGTGTGTTGTGTATGTATGTGTGTGTATTATATATATATACATATATACATATATATACACATATGTATATATATGTGTGTATGTATTACATATATGTGGATGTATATACACATATGTGTGTTGGCGGGGGGTCTTCTTCAGGACTCTGATTCCTCATCTATAAAATTAGGAAAGCAAAAAGATAACAACTTAAAGCGTTTTTTTTTTGCTTGGATTAAACTTTAATATAGGTTAAAAAAATCATTAAAGCCTTACAGAGTAAGCATTTAATAGTTTTTAGTTCTTTTTATTTTGAAAAATTTTGGTGTACTTTTTGATGCAATATTTTAGATAAAATCAGATACTTTTTCTTAAGGGTTTATATTTCAAAGTCCCACTAGGCATTTCTAGGCCTAACCTGGAAATCAGAGGGACAATTGCAAGAGCATCCTGGGTTTACCAGCATTATGTCAAGAAAGCCTCCTCCTGTCCTGACCTTTCATTTTGAAGGAATCAGTAAGGACATCAGGCAGAGAAGATGTGAATGGTAGAGGCAAAGACTTTTCAAAGACTCTCTCCTCCCTCACTGCCTCCCTCTTTCTCTCTCTCCCTCCCTCCCTCCTTCCCTCTCCCTCAAAGACATAAGGAGAGTAAAGACTCAGAGAAAATATTCTAATAGGTAATATCAACATTCTACTTTGGTTTAAATACATCCTTTCAATTTTCCAATACCTGCAACCTAGACTGGCATGGAAGAAGACAGGAAAGTCTTATTCAAGTTCCTAAGTATCTGAACTGTAGGGGCTATAGCAGGAACATTTTGTGATCTTTTCCATAGTGATCCATACATGCATTTCAAAATTGACAAATGAATTCCTGATGGACTAAGCTGAAGCAAACTCATGCTGGTAGAGGAGAGGTTATGTTTTGGAAAAATGAGGAGGAAGAAGTGGGGGAAGAGAAAAGGAGAACAAAAGAAGAAAGGATGAAGGAGAAATAAATTAGTGGCAAAAAAAATCAAAGTTAAGGCAATTCTAAACATTAATAAAGACAATATTAAACTGCAAGCAACCACAAGAACAAATATTCCCCCATCTCAAAGATTTGATCATTCATATAAGTAGGTCTTACCATATTATTAGTTTCACTAACAAAATATTGCATGGTGAGGTAGCATCTCATGCATTCACAATAGAAGGGGTCAGAGAGTCTGAGCTGAAGAAGAGACCATGTAAGTCTATGTCTATTAAGAGAGAAAACAGCCAGTGAGGAGAGCAAATGCAAACCTTTGGAATCACAAGGGCTTCAGGAATGCTATCCTGGGCCTCGGCCTGAGGACACTGTCCAACAGACAAGAGAAGGGGCTTTAATCACAAAGTTCACCCATGGGGATAAATGACCCGGGCCCATGTTCACACAAGACACATAGCGCTTTGGGCAAGTCTCCAATCTCAAGGTATTCTGAATGCTAAAAGCTGGAGAAAAACCAACCATCAAGAAGAATTTCATAATGGTGTTTATATTTTAATGCTATCACTGGACACACAGAAGTAATAAAAAGCAACTCAAAGAAGCAATAAGGTGTTAATGGCAAATTCTTGACCGCTCTGAAAGAAATGGGAATAAGAATGACGGACTCTTGCTCTCGTGGGAGCAGAGTGACCAAGACCCGGGAAACACAAGCTTGCTGCCTTCATCTCAATGTGAGTCATTAGCACGCTGGGAAAGCCCAACACTGGGCTAAGGGTTTGGGATTAAAACAAATTATATGCACAGATTCCAGCCTCAGGAAATTTGTACTTTAGGGAAATTACAGTCATATAAATATTAAAGAATATTTTAATTGTTTTAGTTTTAAATTCTTTTGAAAAAAATTTATGTCATATCCTGCTCAATGGAAAGCTCCAGAAATTCTGCTTTACCTTCATGAAGAACACTGGCTGGTATTATACAGGCATATAGTGAGGGAAAAAAAGCTTAATTTCATGGTTGAGATTTCATAAGCATTTGGAGTGCCTACAAAATCTTTCAATTCATGCAAACACAGCTCCTCCCTGTTCTTAATTCTCTTTTCTACATTTTGATGAGATGACAGAAAGGATAGCAGATGTCTACAGGCCTCTCATAAGTCAAGACCTTTAAATGCTGGTGATGCTACCTCAGCAGCATTAAATTTCAAAAATCTTCTGTGTATATTCATTTAATATATTCTCATTTGTACATTTATGTAGTAAAATTGACACCATAAAATATATAGAAAGTACAATGAGCTGGAAGCAATATCTTCCAGTGTTCTTAATACCCCAGGAATAGCCTGACCTTGATATGCCCAGCTTCCCCAAAGTCTTAAAATTATACAATGTGAATTGTGGCATTTAATTTATTTTATTCTATATGCTTTAAAATGCAACCATTGATTTTTTAAAGCCTTTGGGCAATATACAATAGCAGATTTCATAAACTACAGGGTAAAAATGACAAAGCCATAATAACAAATGTCAAGCTGGCAATTACCCATCCCAAACAATTCTTTGCCTTGCTAAGTCAGATATTCCAAATGTGTCTCTTTTGGACAGAAAATGAGAGAAATTTTTAAATGCATCAACTCTTCTAACAGTCCTCTGTGTTCAGACCTTTGATATTTATCTCTAAAGATGATCAATAAAAGGTGTTGACAATACCCGGGATATGAATGCAAATATCTGTAGTGGCTTAAGTAATAAGGGTCTTTTACATTAAGGATTCCATTAATGATGCTCTGCTGAAATATTTGAGATCTCTTCAGGGAATCATTCAAAAGCACATCAGATGGGAGATAAGGGATCTAGACCTATGTTGGCAATGAATTAGCCAAAAGATCTTGATCAAGTCATTTATCCTCTGTGAGCCTCAGTTTTATCTCATCTGTAAAAAGAAGCAATTGGGCCAGATGTATATAAGACTGGTGAAGTCTCCAATACATAGGCTGTCATTGAACTGTAGGATTTTTTTTCTCTTTTTTTTTTTTTTTTTTTTTTTTGCTTTAAGTTTCTCTCTGCAATTTTCTGAAGCAAAGAAATGGCAACCATATTTAAGATGAAATCATCAGCTTTGGCTTAGTGTTGAGAACTCTCATGCATAAGTTTTGGTGTGTGATTTAGGATCTACAGTAGGAGTCTTCCTTCAACTTAAATAATCCCATTTTATATTCCTTTGTAAAAGGAAAAATTTGGCTAGCAACCCATATTTCCTTCAGTTATTCAAAACTGTTGAAATGGTCTTAGGGTCCACAAATTAAAACCTATTTTGTTATTGCTGTCTATCAGATGTCAGAAGGGGAAACTGCGTATTTAGCTCTTCCTGTACATTGTTTTAGGCAGGTAGACTTTTTAAAGACTGAATTAAAAATAAACTTTAAGAAAAGTCCAAACAAAAGAGATACCACAGTTTTATTACAATTCTCCAAATGATAAGCTTACAAAATACAAAATTTACTTTAAGGTATAGGCTAAGTAAGTTTGTATATGATTAATTATTAATATATTTTTATTTACATATTACATTTATTACAAACTTGTACTTATTATATGTATAGTTATTATAATTATATATTTATATAATTTCTATACAAATATATATTCAGTCTCTAAAATATTCTACTAATAAAGAAATCACTGAGTAGGTCAACTTAATTTAATAACAGTATGTCAGAGAGCCAATATAGCTTTATGCTTTTAAAATGTTCATCAAAATATTTATTAAAATAAACTACTGAACACAATATGTAATATAGTATTTACAAACTTGGGCTCCAGCACCATATTGCTCAGGTTACATCCTGGATTCATAATTCACCTTGAGTGAGTTACTAATCTCTCTGTATCACTTTTCTCAAGTGCAGAAAAATAGTACTTCCCAACTAGAACTGTCATGAGGATTAAGTAAGTGAACACATGTAAAGAACTTAAAACAGAGCCTAGCTCATTAAATGTTAGCTTTTACTTGATTTTCTATTATAACATGAAAAAATGTTAATGCCTTGCTCTTGCTGAATATCACAGAAAAGGTTAAATTCATTACTATGTAACAGAAATTGTGCCATCCATAGGTAGAAAACTATATTATAAAATACAACTCCCAAAGAAAATTCTACAGAGTAGTTAATACTATTTCTAAACTAAAAAGCAGTATCAAGTTTCATGTTTAAGCCTATAGTTCTTTGAAATAAAGCCAGAACAGAGTTCAGTGACAGAGTTTAAGGGTTAGAGTTCAAAAATTAGAAGTATTAGAATTCCTAATTCTGGCATCCAACTAGAGATGCCCCTCATTGATCCCATTTCCCTATAGATGCCAGCCAGGGGCCAGGCTTGGGTGAATATCTCCCCAGAAGAGCAGCAGCTCTGTATTAAATGGCAAAGAGGGACCTTGCTTCTAGGAAACCCCTGAGTTCCAAAGTGTACCCTTAGCAGGTCGAAGTAAAGGGTGGCGGTGATGGTAGCTAGAACTTATATTGCACTTAACTCTGTGCCTGCAGTTCTACTAGGCTTTTGACATATTTACTTAAAATAAAACTACTTATTGAGTGAAAGTCAAGAGGATAAATCCTGGGAACATGGAGGAATAACTGAAATCAGGACGGGGACCCATCATGGAGTTGGAAGCTTTATAGGATGGATCTCTGAGGAACTCTCCAAGAAAAGAAAAGTGGGGGAGAAGAGGGAAGGCTATTGTTAAAGCTAAAGAATGGAAAAAGGAAAAAAAGGAGATGAACCTCAATTGAGCACCTGCTGTCATTCACCATCCTGGAGTGAAAGGGGCTTTCTGGAAAAAGGAGGCAAAGGTAACAGCTCAGCAGAGGGAGTTCCATCCATTTCTCAAATATTCATATTACCCTTTCAGACACTAACTCTTCTAATTAAATTGACCTCTTCTAGAAAAATCTAGTTAAATCACATGTGTGTATGTGTATGGATTATTAACATTCTTAATAACATCATAGTACACAATATGAAATGGAAGATTTCAAGTTTATTTTCTTGTCTCATCTGCATTAGCTCATTCTCACATTAGTTACCTTTTCATAAAATATTTGCCATAATTTTCATTAAGAAAATTAAAATCTTTAGTTTGTTTTTTTGGGAATATTTCCCTTACCAATTCAGAGAACCTTTTCATTGAGTTGATAAACCTATTTTTTAAAAAAAATTGTAAAAAAAAAATGCCATAAATGATTGCGGAAAAGTGAGAATGGGCATCTTTTTACTCTTAGTAACTGTAGCCAAGGTAAGGTAATGATTTTAATATTTCATCATGACTTGACTGAAGTCACTTAATTGTATGTTTACTTAATTCTAATGAATCAAGGTGAAAATATGACCTTGCAGATCCTCGAACACTGCTCCATCAATTTGATCATGCTCTGCATGTAATCCATCTGGTTGTATCCTACACTTGAAAAAATCTAAAACAATGGTGCAAAAAAGTGGAACTAGACCCATACACTGATGTTTCCTGGCTGATGATGCTCAGTATGTCTTAAAAAGTTAACTATGAGACAATCAACACAAAATTAGGCAAAATTTTTTTCTGGGATTTGCATTTCTAATTACTGCATCTAGGATGATGAAAGCAGAGGCAGAAATACCAACACCATGAGAGATGGCATGCATGCTGGTTTCACAAAAAATATGCCGCTTCCCTTCAACTTATTAAAAATTGTTCTCTCCGCTTTTATCTTTGGAATACATCAGGCTTAAAACAAAGCAGAGGACAGAGTCATTTTTAAAGCCAACCTTTTTCTTTTTTGTCAAACTACTAGCGGGTAGTTTATTTTAAACCTTAGATGAGCTGTACCTTCTGCTTCATTGACTTTCACCAAATACTGCACATTTCCCAAACTTCTACCCCTGCTCTCAAGGCAAGCACGGGCTCCTCATGACTGTTGCTAAGCCCGAGAGCCACGAATTTCTATAATAAGAGAGATACCACCTCTATTTCTTCACATTGCTTTAGGATAAAATGATGTCTGAATTTCAAACTCCATTACGCTAGAATAGAAATAACACTACCTCACTTCTTACATGGAAAAAGTGTATTGCAGGAAAATTACTTTGACACATAAAACTGTTATGTCAAACTTGGTATTATGATGATCTAAAATGTTAACTTGCCAGCTACTTAACAGGTTTAGATTTGGAATACCTAAAAGAGTGAAAATACCACCTTTTGATTTAATATCAAACTGAGGAAAATGCTTACATGTAGTATTCAAGCTGAGGATAGTGTGCATATAAAATAAACATTTTTTACTGGTACAATTTCTTCTCTGAAGAGTTACCATCTAAAATACATATACAATATATGTACTTTACCACAAGGGATTCGAATGGGTCCAAGTATCCAGTACAATTTAATATAACTTTTGTCTTCAATTCTTAACAAAAATTTCACAATTAGAATAGCTTGTAGAGATTTCCCCCAAAACCACAAGGGAGAAGTAAGAGAATTTTACCAAAATATAAAAGCATAAGGGCTTTGGTTTTCTTTTTAAAAATTCCACCTGATTCAATTCATTTAAAACAATATTTTATTAAGCTATGACTAATTCTTCAAGAGGAATGAAGAATGCTGCCTATAAAAAATTCCAAAGAAAACCTCATAGATCAAGTGGCATTAATGTGCCTTTTTGAAGAATTGCTAGAACAAAGGAAGGCAGGATAGTACTCTAAGTGGAAAGAGAAATATAGCTAAGTTGTGGAGAAGTCCTTGAACAGTTTCTTAATGCCTAAAAGACGAATAATATTCTTCACTCTGTGATGATGAAAAAAAAAAGTAAGGACTCTCAAAACACTTTTAAGCCATTAAAGGGCTATATAAAAATAGGCTTATCATCTAAGTAAAATTTGTTAGGATTATTAGTTAAAAATAAGTGTTTCAAACAAACTGGAGAAGGATAAGAGATGGGAGATTTAGGAGATTAAATGAGTGATATTTTGGATACAATACAGGAAATGAGGATACACAAACCAAAGGTGTTACTGGGGAGAAACAGAAGAATAAACCTGAAATTCAATGTAGATAATGTGTCAACTGAAAGTTTAGACATTTCAGGGAATGATCTGTTGATGATTCTCAAATTTCAAGCCCAGATGATTAAAAGAGTGGCAGAAACTAAAGAGGCAATTTAACATACAAAAAAAAAAAAAAGATTAGCTTAATCTCAGCCTCACTGCTCAATATACATTATATGGTTAGATCTGTCATAAGTTCAGTGCAAGACTTGGACTTGAAGGGTCATTGTATAATAATGAGCACAAACATGAATTATGGCTAAAGAGGAAGGAAGGAAGGAAGGAAGGAAGGAGGGAAGGAAGGGAGGGATGGAGGGAGGGAGATAGATCAAACTGACTAAAACACCTATCATCCATATTCCTTATCAAGAATTTTCTGGGGCTGGGGTGTGGCTGAGTGGTAGAGTGCTCGCCTAGCACACGTGAAGCCCTGAGTTCAAATCTCAGCACCACATAAAAATGAAATAAAGATATTGGGTCCACCTACAACTAAAAAATAAATATATTTAAAAATAACTAAAAAAAAAGAATTTTCAGGGGTACTGTGAATAGTAAGTATGACTGTAACTTATGTTAATGTTTTGCCTCTTTCATCTGTTGAAGAAATAATAGTAATAAAGAAAAGCAATTATGGATATGTCTGTAAAATATATATATATAAAACATATATATATAACTAAGAATCATATTTATATTCATGGGTGAACCATGGATTTGGTAGGAAGTTTAATTGGGGAACCATTTTACACCTTAAAACTTAGGAGTCTGTGGTCAATAACACTTTTCACTGTAATTTTCTATAAACAAAAAAAATGGAAAAAAAATAAAATAAAATCAGAGCTGATTTCTAAAAGAGATTGAACTAGGAACCATGAAGCTCAAACCCTAAGCCAAGATGATGAACAATAGCTTTCACAGCAAATGAATAGGAATGCCAGACCCCACACTGAAGGCAATCTTTACCCGAATATAAGAGTAGATGTTTATGAGAAAGGTGAACATTCTTCCACTCAAATAAGACTCAGTTGGAAAATTTATACTGAGAGATGGAATACAGGAAGATGACCAAAAAGGACTCAGACACAAAGTCAACATGCCCCTTTCTGATCAGGCTAGTACCTACATTCATAGGACTCAAAACATCAAAACAATTGCATGCTTCACATGGACATATATGGCAGTTCTAATCAATCACTAAAGAAATTTTCCCTCTCCAGCTTCCCACAGTCCTACCTATATTATACTTGGAAAAGACAGAATCAGACATAGTGCTAGTCCTAAAACACAACATCACATCTACCTTAAAATGCTACTACTTTCTTGCAAGAATATTGTGTACTATTAAGCCAAGTGGTTTAACTTTTTTATTTCCAAAGTACCTTAACAATAGAATACTGACTCGACTATCCTCAAGTTTGCTTTGCCTTTCAACTCTCCAAATGTACCAGTCAAAAAAATGCCTCATATTTCTGTTGAATTTAGGGAGTCCTATAAAATATGACTAAATCTCTCAAAATATAATCTCTCTACCACAAAAATTAAATCAAGCCAAGTATAATACAAAATGATTTCCTTTATGATTTCTAGCATAAAACATACCCTTGATAAAGAGTTGTGGCATTTCTTCTTGGTAATCTATTACAAAAAAATTACAACAAAAATGACACTTTTTTTTTTCTTGAAAATATGCCAAGAAGCAACTATTTCAGTTGTCATGGGCTACCATCCTCTGAAATGACCTGTTAATGGAGAATTGTGGAAAAGAGCCATCACATTCAGTGGCAATAGTAAGTTTTGAGGAACTTAAATGTTCCTTGTATATCATTTCATATTTTCAAAATTAATCTACTCCCATGGTATACCTTATTGTTTTGTTTGACCAGAAAGAAATCCCATCAGCACATTTGTATGTAGACACAACTTTCAGTCAAATAAGGAATAAAACCAAGTCCTCAGACTTAATGAATACAAATATTTCACTAACAGCTTCATATTTGTCCTGAGGCCTGAAGAGATAAGTGCTTTGGTGAAGTAAGGCTACTGGAAAGAGGGAACTAAAACTACCAAATAGGGACAACATGGGAGAGCAAATTCCAGACCTGGAGAACACAGGAGTTAACAAAGCGAAGACACCGAAAAACCAGGATTAGCTCGGGCCAGAATGGGGTGCCTCCTCCCCTAAGTCTAAGGAAAAGAGGTGGGAGTTAGTGCAGTGGGGATACACCTACAGATGTAAAAATAGGAAGGCCACGAGGCTCACACCTAGCACCACTGACCTTCTGGAAGGGGGAAGCAGGAGGAAGATCGTCCTTCAGGGGTGAAGAAAGAGGTCGTGTTTGGGGGTGTTGCCCAGAAGGACAATAAAAAAGCCTGACCAGGAAGATATGAAAGGGCCTCTAAGTGAACCTGAGATACAAACCTATGTCTGAAACTTAGTTTAAAAAGGATCCATCTAGAACAAGTAAGCCTCCAGTCCTCTCAGTCACCCTACCTTCTAGGTATCTGTTTTTCTGTCTGTAAAAGGAGGAAAATAGCTAAATGACTTTTGAGAGCCACACAGGTCTAGCTTTCCTTAAATTTTCACTCACTCATTGAAAATCCAATCTAGGGAGTGCCTGATTTAAAAACAATATTGACATTAAAAGAGGGATAAATTTCAAGAGATCCACTGTACAGCAAGGTGACTACAGCAATTATACTAAATTCTTGAAAAAT